>NC_041388.1:111364244-111379180 GCF_002162155.2 Triticum dicoccoides
TGAGGTGGCCAGCGGGGAGCGGCCCCGATCCGATCGGGGAAGGGGAGAGGGGCGTGGGGGGATCGAGGGGGAGTGGGTGGGACTGGGGCGGACTGGTTAGGGTTTCGAGAGGGAGTGGGGTGAAGGGGGAGGGGTTGGGCTGGTTTGGCTAGTGGGCTGGCCGGCTCGGCCGGTTGGCCCCGGGGGAGGGTTTGGTCTTTTTCTTCTTCTTTTTGTTTGTTTGTTTTAGTTTTACTTTTTGTTATATTTTTTTGTTTTATTTTAGTTACATATTAAGTTTAGTTTAGTAAAACATGACTATAGCTCCTAAAATAACATGTTGGCCCGATATAAAATAGTTTAGTATTTTATAAAATACCAAAGGCGTTTAAATAGTTTTTTTGCTATTGTTTGAATCATTTTAGCGTATTTAAACCTTTTACAAAAATGTGGTTCCTCCACCATAATGACTTAGGATTTATTTGTCGCATTTCGAACATTTTAGTTTTAACATTTGAAAACTTTTGATGTTTGCCTTTATTATAAATTTGAATTTGATCGGGATTTGACTTAACGCGAGATTAACAACAGTGACCTCGGTGACGTGGCATCATTAGTAGAGGTTACTGTAGCATGATTACATGGGCGTCACAGTTTTGCTGTCTCAGAAAGGGCTAGTGAGATATCACTATTGTCATATTATATCATGGTTGTTTTCACAACGTGTTGCCGTTTGAGAAATCTTATTATTGCTCGCTAGCTGATTATGTCATTGATATGAGTTAATATAATCTTTAAGAGTTATTGTCGGCATAGTTAGTTATAATGTTGGCTGAAAATCTGGGTGCTGTTTAAGCTTATTTATGCAAACAAAAGCAAAAGGGTTTGTAAAAAAATTTCTTTTTCACTTTCACTTTATCAACTGAATTGCTTGAGGACAAGCAAAGGTTTAAGCTTGGGCCGGGGAGCTGATATGTCTCCAACGTATCTACTTTTGCTAACGCTTTTCCTCTTGTTTTGGACTCTAATTTGCATAATTTGAATGAAACTAAACCCGGACTGATGTTGTTTTCAGCAGAACTACCATGGTGTTGTTTTTGTGCGGAAATAAAAGTTCTCAGAATGGAATGAAACTTTGCGAGGAAGTTTAATGCAATAAATAAGAATTTTTGGAGCCAAGATCCACCGGAGAGGGGCACCTGGGTGGGCACAACCAGGGCGTGCCCCACTCTTCTGGCGCGCCCAGGTGGGTTGTCCCCACCTAGTGGCCCCGCAGACCCTGAAACCGACGCTATAAAATCCTATTTTTTCAGAAAAAAATCAGGGAGAAAGAATTATCGCGATCCATGAGACAGAGCCGCCGTCACCTCCCGTTCTTCATCGCGAGGCCAGATCTGTAATCCGTTTGAGGCTCCGGAGAGGGGGGTCTTCGTTCTTCGTCATCACCAACCCTTCTCCATCGCCAATTACATAATGCTCCCCATCGAGAGTGAGTAATTCCTTCGTAGGCTCGCTGGTCGGTGAGGATTTGGATGAGATTCATCATGTAATCGAGTTAGTTTTGTTAGGGCTTGATCCCTAGTATCCACTATGTTCTTAGATTAATGTTGCTATGACTTTGCCATGCTTAATGCTTGTCACTTTGGGCCCGGGTGCCATGATTTCGGATTTGAACCCTTTATGTTATCACCATTATATCCATGTTCTAGATCCGATCTTGCAAGTTATAGTCACCTACTACGTGTTATAATCCGGTAACCCCGGAGTGACAATAGTCGGGACCACTCCCGATGATGACCATAGTTTGAGGAGTTCGTGTATTCACTATGTGTTAATGCTTTGTTCCAGCTCTCTATTAAAAGAAGGCCGTAATATCCCTTAGTTTTCAATATGGACCCCGCTGCCACGGGAGGGTAGGACAAAAGATGTCATGCAAGTTCTTTCCATAAGCACGTATGACTATTTACGGAATACATGCCTATATTATATTGACGAACTGGAGCTAGTGCCGTATCGGCCTAGGTTATAACTGTCTCATGATGAATATCATCCAACAAGTCATCGATCCAATGCCTACGGATTTATCTCATATTGTTCTTGCTAAGTTACTACTGCAGCATCACTGCTACACTTGCTACAAAATTACTGCTATCATTGTTACCATCACGATTGCTGCTGTCATGACTATCAAAACTATCATATTATTTTGCTACTGATTACTTGTTGCAGATAATTAATCTTCAGGTGTGGTTGAATTGACAACTCAGCTGCTAATACCTTCAAATATTCTTTGGCTTCCCTTGTGTCGAATCTATAAATTCGGGTTGAATACTCCACCCTCGAAAACTGTTGCAATCCACTATACTTGTGGGTTATCAAGGAGCCGTCCGCCACCTTGTTCTTCTTCGCGGACACCTTGCCCTTTTTCGCCCGCACCGCATTTGGGAGCTTCGAGAGGGGGCACGTGGCTTCACGGTGGGCGCCGATGCGATGTCACCCGCCGTCGAGGTCGTCCGTGGCGGCATGAAAAGGCCGTGCGCGATGCCGGTGCTTGGAGGAGCACTGGCGGAGGCGAAGCAAAAACTCCCCGCGCTAGGGTTTGCGGCGATGGCGGAGGGGTCGCGGGAGTAGGAAGGGGTGAGGGGTTGACTGCGCGGGCGGGGCGGAAGCGGCGCGGCGGAGAGTGTGCGGCGCGGCAGAGAGTGTGCCGCGCGCAGGAGCGGGCCAGGAAATAAACGGCGCGAGATGGCGTTTCGGAACACGCGCTGAAATCTTTTTGCCGCGCGCGGTTATGACGCCTCCGTTGGAGCTCCCAAGCGGTTACGCGCGCACTAAAACCCCAAAATTTCGAGCGCGACTGTTGGAGATGTTCTTACAAATATAGCATCGGTTGGTTGACCACCTTACACATATGTTTTTACACATATTGAAAATACCGTACAACAATTGTTCCAAGTTCTAGAGTTCATAAAAAAACATTCAAACTGTGACATTTGTATGAAAACTGGCCACTTAGGAAGTGTTCGGAGTCCCTCCGCTCCTAGACCCGGCTCCACGGAGCCGGCAGAGTTATAGACTAAATACTGGAGTTGAAAATTAGGTGCTTCTTAACTCCTCTAATTTCACGCATCTGATGGATGTCCGAACAGGGCCTTAATTAACGCTTACGAACTCTTAACTCTACGATGGATCGTGCATGGCGTAGAAGTACGGCAAAGCCAGAAGGACATACGACACGGAAGCTCTGTGCTCTAGTTGTCGGCGACGATAGTGCGGATGACCATGTCGGTGTCCTCCGCCGCCGCGGCGCCGCGCTGGAGCATGGACGACTGGCAGAGGACGATCTTGAGCTCACCGGGCGCGCGGCAGCTCTGCGGCACGGGCTCCACGTCGGTCGACGTCGTCCTCGTGAGCGGGCAACGGTTCTTGAAGTACCCCGCGGGCCCGTGGCACGCGGTGCCTTCGGCGGCCCGGTTGTCCGGAGGGCAGTCGCAGTTGAGGTCCACGGCGCAGCCGAGCGCCGGACACTGCCCGCCGCCGGCCTGCGGACTCAACACCATCGGCACGTTGAACCCGTTTACGAGACTGACGCTGTACGCGGCGAGGTCCAGGTTCCCGCTGTCGTGGACCGTGATCTGCGCGACGGTGGATGGCGGCGCGTCGCCCGTGAAGCACCCGCGCGGCGGCAACGTTCCGTCGTCGCAGCCGGTGCGGGCCGCGACGCGGCCTGCCCAGAAGGTGGACGGAAAGGTGAGGGAGAGAATCGCGTTGGTGTCGAGGCGCGCAGCATTGTCGGAGATGGAGGGAAGGCCGGCGTTGGGGGTGACGAGCGGCCAGACCGGGTGCGGACAGAGGTTGTGGATGGTCAGCTTGGTCGCCGACGAGAAGGCGGCTAGGGCGGCAAGGACGAGGAGGACGAAGGCGAGATGCTTGGCCATGGCAGCTACAGCTACTAGCTAGCTTGTGACTTGAGAGGGAGGGAAGAGAGAGGAGCTGCTGGTTTCTACTACTTTTGTAGGCGAGGCTTGTCGCTCGGGCTGAGTCGCGTGGAGAAGCTGAGTAGCAGCAGCTAGCTACCTTTTGCATTTGCTTTTGCTTTTTTGAGAGAAAGCAGCAGCTTCCTAGTTGTGCCAAATGATCAATGCAGCGGGGCTGGTGTCGTGGGAAGGGGAACGTATCCGGTGCGTCTGTCTTTGTGGTGTTATCGGTGCACCAAATGTCGGTGCACCAGATGTTCGTAGTACATTTTAATATGTTTGAAGAACAGGAAACAAAATTCTATATCACGTTGACACATCATCAATGTATATTTTCATAAAATTTCATATCAAAATTCAGAACATTGCCCAAGATACAAATTGACAAATTTGGCATCAATGATAATGGGCCAAATCTAAAGCCCAACTTATTTTGTATACTATTCAGTGTTGAATTTATCATTTTTGTTTTTCCAGGTATGTTTCAAATTTTGATTTGAAAATTTGTGACATGATACGTTGATGTTATGTAAATATGCTATGGTTTTAGAATTTTTTAAACATTTTAAAACATACTACGGGAGTTTGGTGCATCACAAGCACTGTGCACTAGATATTCTCCCCGTGGGAAGATGTGAAAGTATCTAGTGATACCAACTCTCACATGCTTTCATTTAAAAATAATAATTTAAATGATTCAAAAAGTTCCAAAAAAATGAATGTTCCCAGGACAAGACCTATGTCTACAACTCCTAAAAAATTTGGACCATATTTGAAATAAAAAGTGAAACATAAAAAAGGTAAATCCAGATGTGAATTGTGTCTTTTTTGCTTTTGTCTTTTGTGACATTATTCATGTTAGATTTCTCTATTTTGTTTCTCTATGCGTATTTCAAATTTATATGTGAAATTTTTTATAGGTTGTAAACTCATGTCTATTGGCCCCTCGCAAAAAATTCAGAATGTTTCTAAACGTCTAAATTTCTTTTTTTAAGTTGGGATCATGGGAGCATTTAAAGGTTGGTATCATCTATCTCGTGGGAGGTAGCTACCCAAAGCAAGGTAAATAGTATCAGGTTTGTAGTCAATTGTTAGCCGTTGAATCTTGGGTCTTTGTGTAGAGATTCGTGCTGAGCAGAGCCAAACGGCCCTCGCAGCACTTCCTTCCACTGCTTGCAGCACTTCGTTCTATCGGTTGCGGCGTTCGTCTCGATGTTGGTTATAGTATGTTGTCTTATCGGTCACATCATTCACCATCATCACTTGCAGCACGTCGTCCCATCACTCACAGCTTCCGCCATTGTCATATGCAGCATTAGGTCCCATGGTTACAACGTTTGTCATCGTTGCTTGCAACATTTGTCATCGTTGCTTGCAACATTTGTCATTGTCATTTGTAGCATGTCGCACCACTGGTTGCAACATTCAGTCATGTCATTCATAAAGCCGCAACTATGTTGACGTCACTCCTTAGAGTTGTAGGCAAACCCAATAGTATAGTCAACAACGGACACGGATTTGGTGAACATAATACCATGCACATCTCTTATAAAAAGTAAGTTAAAATAATAGAATAAATAAACAAATGATTTTTTGTAACATAATTCGACCGGTACTCACGTAAGAAGTTTCAAGAAGAAATAACATCCATGGTATTCTATGCAAAAATGAAAAAAATGAAACTAACAAAATATATCATTTGATGAATACTAAGGTCTCAATTGCAATTTCTTCATAAGAACACCACGGGTTTAAATATTTCATGAAACTTCGCACGCTAGTAGAATGGTTTATCAAGCTTGATACTTCAAAATTCAAAAAAATGATTCTAGCATTACTATTTTAAAATTTTACTATTCACATGGGTGGGCGTGAGACCATGTTCATCTTTGTATTGCCACGTCACCTAATAACCTATCCATGCAGCAGTTAGCTGTAGTTGCATGTTTTTTCATTAATGTGTGGCCACAATTTTTTCTCACAGGGGGTGTTGGAACTTGTGCTACACCCGGATCTAAATATACATCACGCTTCTCTTTTTTTCAAATTCAAAATCATAACTTTTTTCAAACTTTGTGAACTTTTTCTAAATTTGTGTTTCAATTTTGCAAAATTTTCTAAATTTATGAACCTTTTCAAATTGGCTAACCTTGTTCACTTTATGAACTTTTCATCAAATTTTGTGTTTTTTAAATTCATGAACTTTTTTCAAATATACTAGCCTTTTCAAATTCGCAAACCTTTTTAGAATTCATGAACTTTTTCATATTTTGTGAACTTCTTAAACTCGTGAACGTTTCAAAATTACATTTTTTTCAAATACATGATTTTGTAAGAGTCAACGGGTCAAAGGTCAAAGATCAATTGGTCAATTAGTCAAAGACTAGATTCGGTTTTTCTACCTGGACCTGCAGGGACTTGTGAGTGAGCAAACTCATGGTCGAGCGAGCAAACCTAATGAGAACAGCTGCACGAGCACTCGATTTGGCGCGTGGAGCGCCAAATATGGACTCTCCTTGCTAAGAGCAAGCCATAGACTCACCCCTTGGCAAGCCCCTATCGTTGGAGTGTTGTTGGACGAGGCGCCTAGTTGGTCCCCCACAGATTGGGCTATTGTCAGCTTGAGCTGGCCTATAGAGTTGCCCGCGATGTCGTGGTGCTGGGGATGGACTAGTTAGGGCATCTCCAATGATTGTAAGATAGTTGTTGGTAGACTTTGCCACATAGGATTTTTGATGATGTGTCATACAATAAATGAGGAAAGAGAGGAAGATTGTATGTACACTAGTAACATACATATCCCTAGGCTATGTTACTACCTTCATAGTGGGTAGTAACTTAAGTGTGGTAACATGCAAAGATTCATTTATTAGGTTATAGACTCATATTGCATTGGGACATGTGATGTTACAGTAACTAGCTAAGTTACTACAAGTACCTCTCTCCTCATTAACTCATTGCCACATAAGCAAATTTGCTGAGTTGGACTCGATGTTACTGCTGAAATTACTCCCACTATGGCTAGTCTGAACCAACACCCCTTACACAAACTCCAATGTAGAATGAGAGAGCACCTTATTTATTATCTTACATCTTATTGGACAAACTAGATACAATCCATTGGAGTTGTTGTATGTTAAGATGTTGGTTGATGACATGGTATATTTTGCCAACAAACCAACATACAAGCTGTTGAAGATGCCCTTAAAGGGTACGTTTGGTAGCTTTTGCACGGGCAGTTCCAAGGTCCCCTGGCACTACCACGTCGTGCGTCTCAATGTTGCACGTGCTGTGTGTTGGGCGCTCCTCCATTGGGCAGTTATTTTTGTTTTTTGGGTTTTTCCTGGGTTTTTTTTCTTTTTTTTACGTCTAGTGGGAGTGTGTGCTTCCACGCGAAGCACAATTCTGCATGAAGCATAGATGTGCTTTTGTGCTTCCCTAAAAGTGAAGCACAGATGTGTTTCCGCCTGAAGCACAATTGTGATTTTATGCTTTCCCAAAAAGTGAATCACATGTATGCTTCCACATGAAGACACAATTGTACTTCCTGAAAAGTGAAGCATAACTAGTATAATTTTGAAGTACGGGTTAGTACATTTTCTAAGCATAAATTTCGTCCAAAGAATATTCATCCAATCCTATCAACATGGGTTCTAGTTTCGAAGATCTCGACGCGAGAAACACAATGGTGAAATAGTTTGTGATTTGGATACACAACTAACAAGATGAAAGGTTTTAGAAAAATTGAATCTAAAAAAGCACAAAGAAACCCACTTGTTTATGTGGGAAGAAATCTCAATGAAACTCTCAGGTTGCGACAAGTTCGCACATGCAATGCGTCACTTGTCAACATTAGAAGTGATGGGAATGGACATTGCAAGGGCAACCCTTAATTAGTGATTCAATGTCTTCTTTGTCGATTCATCTTCTTCATCTGTGTTGCCTAAAAAATATTCTTTATCTGCACCATGCAACAATTATACTCTTTTTCATCTCTATGTAACTATCGATTTGATCCCTCGCTAGCCCTAGGACCGGGAGTAGTAAAAGTTTGAACCTTAGGTGTCCATTACCCATCGCTCAAGCACTCGTGTCTGTAGGCTCCATGGCTACCCCACCCCCACCCCAATGGCCCTTTGGAGTTGTTTGTGAGATTATCTCATGATGTTTTTGGTGTGGTGAAATCGAAGTGTGGCGGTGGGGCCCTGGTGGCAATGATGATAGGCGATGGGGCCCTGGTGGTGACGTCGATAGGAAGCAGGTAGTCTGTTCAGTGGTCTTTCGTGGCATTAGCCTTTCATAGTTCTCCTTCGGAGCTCTTCAACATAGTTGGAGTTGCGCTACCCTCGGTGCAGGTGGTTGAGTTCTGTCACGGGTCTTGGCGGTTTTCGTCTGGTTTTTCATTAATTAACTGGAAACTCTCTTATGACTAACTAATGGATGAGGAAAAAATTTGCCTTTGTTTTAAAAAAGTAAAGATAAAAAAGTTACAACACAAGGAATGGAAGAAGCTAAAACTAGAGTGCACAATCAATTCTATTAAATCCATACATTGTTAAGTATGGTGATGTTTCCTGTTACGACAACCAAAACACGCTCAATGCGCCAAAAAAGAAAAAAGGAATGTTAATATCAATATAAGAGAACATAATTTTTCTATTATTAAGAAAATTGTATTCCTTTCGAAGCATATTATAAATATTAACATGAGATTCTAATTTATTTAAAACAATAGGAAAGAGCATGTATGTATTGTTCACCGGTTGCATGGGCCACCAATGTGTTTATTTGAATGACACACTTGATACTCAGAAACAAGGACAGGGGGACATCACCCTTCCTCGCTTCAACATCATCATCATCCTCGAGTATATTCTCTATGAGCTCGATGATGAGGGTGTAGCGATCCGACCTCAAACGGTCATATCTCTGTGTATAAGTGTCATCCCTGGATCGGTAATGCTGACACACACAGTACTCGAGGATTTATAACAGAGTGCAATCACACACTTATTACATCGAATGTCTCAAAGAGAGTACTTATTTCAATAATATGGTTGAAGGCCATCTAAGTAAGATAAGTGCAGAAGCTTCGAAGGTAAATGAGTCCACCAACTCCAACAACATAGCTGAGTGCATGACAACAACCTAGCGCACCTTACTCCTCGTCTGAAAACTCTGCAACATAATACGTTGCAGCCTGTGTAGGTCAGCACATGGAATATGCTGGCAAGATAACACTATAGAGCAATGAACAAGTAACAACTATAACTATATGCATATATGGCTGGTGGAGGCTCTATGGTTATCATTTTTGCGTAAAGCCAATTTTTCCTACAACAAAGGAATATATTTTATTTAACTGCAAAGTTTGTTGAAAACATTGAGAATGGTAACCCCATCTCAATCCCAAATTAATAATCAATAATCCCTCAGATTAATTAAGTAAAGTGATGAGATCAACATAGTAATTCAAGCACCAGACACTCAAGATGTCCATAATAGGGGACACGGCTAATCATGATTAGTTTATACACTCTACAGAGGTTCGCGCACTTTTCCCCACAAGACTCGATCTCCTCTGTTGTATTTCTCGCACTACATGGTGTTTGAGAAATGGATGACCGAGATACAGTCTTTCCGAGGAGGTCCCCTTAACCGATAGATAGGCTGGCACACCTACAATCCCCTACATCTGCTAGCCCATCATGGAAAGGTTTCCCACAACTTACTCAACTATGCCAGAGCCCATAGTGGCTTGTGGCTGCACACGGAAGTTTCCAGCATGAATAACATAATGATCCCTTTGAGCCTGGGTGGCGAAGCATAGGAAAAATCACACGGATACCCCAGGATTCTCCTTGGACAACACTGGATTTCCCCAGGTGCCCACAAACCAATCCACCCAGATGTGTGTTAAAGTAGCCACCTTAAGTAATCCCTTAGTTCATAATAATACTCGCAACTGTCATGAAACACTCAAACCAAACCATGTCTACGAGCATAACATAGCAAAGTATAATAAGTGTAACGTAGTAACTCTCATGGTTTGAATGAAAGGGCAATAGGTACTACCTCAACAACTACTTCCCAATACTCACACGTTAAACAGATCCTACTCATGCAATGTTTGAGGATTGAAACTAATGCATAAAAACTGGGTTTCATAGCTATGAAACCCAAACTACGATCAAAAGTAGTTGTTCTCTACTGCATTGGTCTCAGTCCTCGAACATTGCATGAGTAGGATCTGTTAACATGTGGGTATTGGGAAGTAGTTGTTGAGGTAGTACCTATTGCCCTTTCATTCAAACCTTGGGAGTTACTACATTACTCTTATTATACTTTGCTATGCTATGCTCGCAGACGTGGTTTGGTTTGAGTGATTCATGACATTGGTGAGTGTTATTATAAACTAAGGGTTTAATTAAGGTGGCTACTTTAACACACATCTGGGTGGATTGGTTTGTGGGCACCTGGGGAAATCCAGTGCTGTCCAAAGGAGAATCCCGAGGTATCCGTGTGATTTTTCCTATGGTTGGCCACCCAGGCTCAAAGGGGTCATTATGTTATTCATACTGGAAACTTCTGTGTGCAGCCAAAGCCACTATGGGCTCTGGCATAGTTGAGTAAGTTGTGGGAATCCTTTCCATGAAGGGCTAGCAGATGTAGGGGATTGTAGGTGTACCGGCCTATCTATCGGTTAAGGTGACCTCTTTGGAAAGACTGTGTCTCGGTCATCTATTTCTCAAACATCATGTAGTGCGAGAAATACAACGGAGGAGATCTAGTCTTGTGGGAAAAAGTGCGCAAACCTCTGCAGAGTGTATAAACTAATCATGGTTAGCCGTGTCCCCGGTTATCGACATCTTGAGTATCTGGTGCTTGAATTACTATGTTGATCTCATCACTTTACATAATTAATTTGTTGGGTTAATGATTATTAATTTGGGATTGAGATGGGGTTACCATTCTCAATGTTTTCCTTTGTTGTAGGAAAAAAATAGCTTTTCACAAAATGATAACCATAGAGCCTCCACCAGCCATATATGCATATAGTTATACCTGTTACTTGTTCATTGCTCTATAGTGTTATCTTGCCAGCATATTCCATGTGTTGACCTACACAGGCTGCAACGTATTATGTTGTAGAGTTTTCAGACGAAGAGCAAGGTGCGCTAGATCGTTTTCATGCACTCAGCTATGCCGTTGGAGTTGATGGACTCATTTACCTTTGAAGCTTCCGTTGTTATCTTATTTAGATGGCCTTCAGCCATATTATTGTAATAAATACTCTCTTTTGAGACATTCGATGTAATAAGTGTGTGATTGAACTCTGTTATAAATCCTTGAGTACTATGTGTGTCAGCATTACCGATCCAGGGATGACACTTATACACAGAGATTTGACCGTTTGGGATCAGATCGCTACATAGATAGACATCCCTCTAATCATCTAAGTGATCACGTGATCCACATCAACTAAACCATGTCTGATCATCACGTGAGATGGAGTAGTTTTCAATGGTGAACATCACTATGTTGATCATATCTACTATATGATTCACGCTCGACCTTTCAGTCTCAGTGTTTCAAGGCCATATCTGCATATGCTAGGCTCGTCAAGTCTAACCCGAGTATTCTGCGTGTGCAAAACTAGCTTGCACCTGTTGTATGTGAACGTAGAGCTTATCACACCCGATCATCACGTGGTGTCTCGGCACGACGAACTGTAGCAATGGTGCATACACAGGGAGAACACTTATACCTTGAAATTTAGTGAGAGATCATCTTGTAATGCTACCACCGAACTAAGCAATATATATAAGTGATATGATATGGCCATCATCATCTTGTGCCTTTGATCCCCATCTCCAAAGCACCGTCATGATCACCATCATCACCGGCTTGACACCTTGACCTCCATAGAAGCATCGTTGTCATCTCGCCAACTATTGCTTCTACGACTATCGCTACCGCTTAGTGATAAAGTAAAGAAATTACATGGCGATTGCATTTCATACAATAAAGCGACAACCATATGGCTCCTGCCAGTTGCCGATAACTCTGTTACAAAACATGATCATCTCATATAATAAAATTTAGCATCATGTCTTGACCATATCACATCACAACATGCCCTGCAAAAACAAGTTAGACATCCTCTACTTTTTGTTGCAAGTTTTACGTGGCTGCTACAGGCTGAGCAAGAATCGTTCTTACCTACGCATCAAAAACCACAACGCGGTATAGTGATTGCTTTTTGATCTTTAGAAAGAACCATGTTCATTGAATCCGATTCAACTAAAGCTGGAGAAACAGACACCCACTAGCCACCTGTGTGTGAAGCACATTGGTAGAACCAGTCTCGCGTAAGCGTACGCGTAATGTCGGTCTAGGCCGCTTCATCCAACAATACCGCTGAATCAAGAATCAACTAGTGACGGCAAGCAATATGTATATACCCACGCCCACGACTCCTTTGTGTTCTACTCGTGCATATAACATCTACACATAGACTTGGCTCGGATGCCACTGTTGGGGAACGCAGTAATTTCAAAAAAAAATCCTACGCACACGCAAGATCTATCATGGTGATGCATAGCAATGAGAGGGGAAGAGTGTTTTCTACGTACCCTCGTAAACCGTAAGCGGAAGTGTTATGACAACACGATTGATGTAGTCGAACATCTTCATGATCCGACCGATCCTAGCACCGAAGGCACGACACCTCCGCGATCTGCACATGTTCAGCTCAGTTATGTCCCACCAAATCTAGATCCAACTAAGTGTCAAGGGAGAGTTTCGTCAGCACGGCGGCGTGATGACGGTGATGATGAAGCTATCGGAACAGGGCTTTGCCTAAGCACCGCTACGGTATGACCGAGGTAGATTATGGTGGAGGAGGGCACCACACATGGCTAAGACAATGATCAACTTGCGTGTCTATGGGGTGCCCCATCCCCCGTATATAAAGGAGTGGAGGAGGGGGAGGGCCGACCCTCTATGGCGTGCCCTAGGGGAGTCCTACTCCCACTGGGAGTAGGATTCCCCCCCCCCCCTCCAAGTAGGAGTAGGAGAAGAAGGGAGGACGAGAGAGGGAGGAAGGAAAGGGGGGCCGGCCCCCCTTCCCAATTAGGATTGGGCTTGGGGGCGCCCCCTCCTAGGCTGGATCCTCCTCTCTCCCACTAAGGCCCATACACTCCCCGGGGGGTTTCGGTAACCTCCCAGTACTCCGGTAAATGCCCGAACTCACCCGGAACCATTTCGATGTCCAAACATAGTAATCCAATATATCAACCTTTATGTCTCAACCATTTCGAGACTCCTCGTCATGTCTGTGATCATATCCGAGACTCCGAACTACCTTCAGTATGTCAAAACACATAAACTCATAATACCGATCGTCACCGAACGTTAAGCGTGCGGACTCTACAGGTTCGAGAACTATGTAGACATGACCGAGACTCATCTCCGGTTAATAACCAATAGCGGAACCTGGATGCTCATATTGGTTCCTACATATTCTATGAAGATCTTTATTGGTCAAACCGCATAACAACATACGTTGTTCCCTTTGTCATCGGTATGTTACTTTCCCGAGATTCGATCATCGGTATCATCATACCTAGTTCAATCTCATTACCGGCAAGTCTCTTTACTCGTTCGGTAATGCATCTCGTAACTAACTCATTAGTTACATTGCTTGCAAGGATTATAGTGATGTACATTACCGAGAGGGCCCAGAGAAACCTCTCTAATACACGGAGGGGCAAATCATAATCTCGATCTATGCCAACTCAACAAACACCATCGGAGACACCTATAGAGCATCTTTATAGTCACCCAGTTACGTTGTGACGTTTGATTGCACACTAAGTGTTCCTCCGGTATTTGGGAGTTGCATAATCTCATAGTCATAGGAACATGTATAAGTTATGGAGAAAGCAATAGGAGTAAACTAAACGATCATCGTGCTAAGCTAACGGATGGGTAAAGTCAATCACATCATTCTCTAATTATGTGATCCTGTTTATCAAATGATAACTCTTTGTCTATGGCTAGGAAACTTAACCATATTTAATCAACGAGCTTGTCAAGTAGAGGCATACTAGTGACACTCTGTTTGTCTATGTATTCACACATGGACTAAGTTTCCGGTTAATACAATTTTAGCATGAATAATAAACATTTATCATGATATAAGGAAATATAAATAACAACTTTATTATTACCTCTAGGGCATATTTCCTTCAAATAAGGGATATGATCAAAATGTTACTTGCCTTGCTGACGATCTGAAAACCCTAGTAACTCGTAGTAGCACGCTTCGCACTCTGGAAACTCTATCGTGAACAAGTAATAGCATACATAAGCACTCAATCATAAGATGCAAGGGTAAAACTCAAGAGAAAAGATCCAAACTGAAATTTCAACTCAAGAGCTTCGACTTGCAAAAAGAATCAATCGAATCAGAGCTACGAAACTCAAACTACAATCAAAAGAAGTTTGAATTCATATCTGATTGAAACCAAATTTTAATTTGTCAAAACCATGTTCAAGTTAATTATCTGGAAAGAGGGGAACAAGACGAAAATGTTGGCGTTGGTTTCACTGGATTTGGACAAACGAGCAAAAAGTACCGAAGGTTTGAAAATCAGGGACTAATTTGTGATAAAAGTATTGGCGGATAGGGCCCTGGCTGAAAAATAAAATAAAAAGAAAAATCTACCGGATGAACGTGCGCTAACAGAGGCTAACGAGTGAATCCGTTTGTTAAAACAAACTAAACAAAGATCGTTCGCTAAAAAGCGAACTCTAAAATAAAACTGATCTAAAACCGAAGAACCGAAAAAACCCGAAAATGAACCGGCGAACCGAGACGGTTTTATACCGGTTAAACGGCGGCGGCGGTCAATGGCGGCGACGGAATTCTGGCGGCTCCGGCGAGGGGAGCCAGTGGCGGCAGCGGGGGCTCGC
>NC_041388.1:111379893-111383724 GCF_002162155.2 Triticum dicoccoides
CGCGGCGCCGGGGTGGCGACGGCGAGCGGGCGGCGGCGGGTCGGGGTGGGGAGGAGGCAGCGGGACGGGGCGGTTATAAAGAGGGGGGCGGCCGACTTGGGCAGGGGGGCAATAACGGCGGCACAGAGTCCGGCTCCCTACCGTAGTCCGGCGCCAGCACGGGCGGGCAAGGCGGTTGGCGGCGTGGGCCGGCTCGGCTGGGCCTTTGGCCCAGTCGGGAGAAGAAGTTTTTTTAAAATAAATTTTGCCCGAAAGAAAAATCCTAATAGAATATAAAAAAATCAAAAAATGCCAAAAACAATTTTCATCGTCTAAACCTAATATTTAGAACAAGGTGAACATTTTTCTAGCCTAAAAATGCAATTTTCAAAAAATGCATATTTTTTCTAATTCAAATAAAATAGCAAATAAAATACAATAAAATATTAATTTGATTTTAAATTTTCTTCTCCAATATTCCTCTCTTTTGAAGAAGTCATTTTATCTTCTCTCATTTATTTTTATTATTGGAAATAATTGGGGAGAAAAATATTTAAAATCAAATTGATCCTCTTTTTAAATTTGAGAAAATTTCAAATATGAAAATGAATGAAATCTCCAACTCTCTCCTTGGGTCCTTGAGTTGCTTAAGATTTCTAGGATCGCAACCAAAATGCAATTGAAATATGATATGCATATGATGACCTATGTATAACATCCAAATTGAAAATTGGGATGTTACAAACCTACCCCCTTAAGATGAATCTCGCCCTCGAGATTTGGGTTGGCTAGAAAATAGGTGTGGGTGGTCTTTCGGTAGGTCTTCTTCTCGTTCCCAGGTGGCTTCATCCTCGGTATGGTGGCTCCACTGAACTTTGCAAAACTTGATAACCTCACTGCGGGTAACTCGGCTGGCAAACTCAAGAATCTTGACGGGTTTCTCCTAGTAGGTTAGGTCACTATCCAACGGTATTGCTTCCAGGGGCACTATATCTCTCAGGGGAATATTGGCCATCTCAGCATGGAACTTCTTAAACTGGGAAACGTGAAACACATCATGAGCTCCTGACAATCCTTCGGGTAACTCCAACTTGTAGGAAACTTCTCCCATACGTTCGAAAACTTGATATGGTCCTACAAATCTCGAGGCTAACTTTCCTTTAACTCCAAATCGTTTAACTGGTCGGAGGGGTGACACACGAAGGTATGCTCTGTCTCCAATCTCATGGACTACCTCCTTGCGTTTAGTATCGGCATAACTTTTCTACATAGACTGAGCTACCTTCAGTCTATCTCGAATCAACTTGACCTTCTTTTCAGACTCCTTAATCAAATCTTGTCCAAACAACTAGCGGTCTCCGACTTCATCCCACATTAACGGTGTCCTGCATCTTCTTCCATATAGAGCTTCAAAAGGGGCCATCTTCAAACTAGCCCGATAGCTGTTATTGTATGAGAACTCTGCGTAAGGCAAATTATCGTCCCAACTAGATCCATAATCTAGCGCACAGGCTCTCAACATCTCCTCCAGAATATGATTGACTCTCTTGGTCTGTCCATCGGTCTGCGGATTAAAGGTTGTACTGAATTCTAGCCTAGTACCCAAGGTCTGGTGCAACTGATACCAAAACTTCAAGGTAAACTGTGTCATACGATGGTCCTCGGAACTCCATGCAGGCATACGATCTTGGTCATGTATATCTTAGCCAATTTCGCGCTCGTATAAGTGGTTTTCACGGGGATAAAGTGAGCCACTTTGGTCAAGCGATCAACTACTACCCGGATGGAATCATAACCTGATCTTGTCCTGGGTAATCCGGTGATGAAATCCATGCCAAGCTTGTCCCACTTCCATTCAGGTATTAGCATAGGCTTGTAGCGACCCGACCTCAGATGGTCAAGTCTCTGTGCTTCAGTGTCATCCCTGGATCGGTAATGCTGACACACAATACTCGAAGGATTTTTAACAGAGAAGCAATCACACACTTATTACATCGAATGTCTCAAGAGAGAACTTATTACAATAATATGGCTTAAGGCCATCTAATATGATAACAGCGGAAGGCTTGGAAGATAAAGTGAGTCCATCAACTCCAACAGCATAGCTGAGCTGCACGGCAACGACCTAACGAACCTTACTCCTCGTCTGAAAAGTCTGCAACATAATACGTTGCAGCCCGAAAACGGGTCAGCACATGGAATATGCTGGCAATGTAACACAGTAGAGCAAGAACAGAATAATGTTATCACTACATGCATATATGGCTGGTGGAAAGCTCTATGGTTACACTTTTGCGAAAAGCCAATTTTTCCCTACAACAAAGGAATATATTTTATTTAACTATCATGGTAGTTGAAACATCATTAAGAAGGTTCCTCCAACTCAATCCCAATTAAAGTGATTAACAACCCAACAATATTAATTAAGAGTGATGAGATACATGTGATAATCCAAGTACTAGATACTCAAGAATTGTCCATAATTGGGGACACGGCTAACCATGATTAGATTGTACACTCTGCAGAGGTTTGCACACTTTTCCCCACAAGACTCGATCTCCTCTGTTGGATTTCTTGCACTACCGGGTGTTTGAGAAACGGATGACTGAGACACAGTCTTTCAGAAACATTAACTCTCTACTCCAGACAGACCATACCAAACCTACATCCCACTACCTGTTGATCTGCCTCTTCAAGAGCTTCACGTAACTTACTCAACTATGCTAGAGCCCATAATACCTTGTGGCTGCACACGGAAGTTTCTAGCATGAATCATCTCAGTTCCCTTTGAGCCTGGGTGGTGGTCCATAGGAAGATCACACGGGTACTCCAGGATTTCCAAAAAAATACAGGCAACACTAGGTACTCCAGGTGCCTCAATCCACCCAGTTGTTTGATTAAGTTGCCACCTTAAGTTGAACCATTAATTTAACAATCTCACATCTGTCATGGATTTCGCTCAAACCCAAACCATGTCTACGAGCATAGCATAGCATAGTAATATAAGCAACACGTAGAGTAACTCCCAAGGGTTTGAATGTAACAGGGCAATAGGTTCTACCTCATCAACTACTTCCCAACCCACAAGTTAATGACATCCTAATCAATGCAATGTTTGAGGATTGAGACTAATGCATAAAAACTGGATGATAAAAGGGATATGATCAAAGAGTTACTTGCCTTGCTGACGATCTGCGAAACCTAGGGACTCGTAGTAGCACGCTTCGCACTCCGGGTGTTCTATCGCAAGAAAACAATAGCATACATAAGTAACAAGAAACGATGCACAAGCAAAATTCAAACAAAAGAGGTTGACCAGAAGTTTCAACTTAAGAACACCGGTTCGCAAAAAGAATCAAATCAAATGGAGCAACGAAACTCAAACGGCGAAAGAAAGAAGCTTCGTTTACTAATCTGAAACTAGGTCAAATTTTACAGCAGAGAAAACTTTTTTGAGTTGGTTAAACGGAAAGAGGGTTTTGAGACGAAATTCCAGGCGCTTGGATCGCCTGATTCCGACTAACGAGCGAAAAGATAAACAGAAACTAAGATCGGATCAGAAATCGCGATCAGAGAAAATCTCGGAATAAATCCGATAAAAGAAAACTGACGAACAGACTAACGAACGAGTGTTCGTTGGCTGTTTCTAACGGGCGAAGAACCGTTCGTTAAAATGATCATTTGGACGAACGTCCGCCAAATAGAAGAACCGAGAAAAACCGACGAATCCTAAAAAACGGATCTAGGGTTCTAAAAAAACCGGTCGGTCTTTATAAAAAAATGGCGGCGGGGCACAGCGGCTACCTCCGGCGAGAGGTCCGGCGGGGTGGCGGCGCTCGGCGGTGGCACGGT
>NC_041388.1:111384063-111401406 GCF_002162155.2 Triticum dicoccoides
GGCGACGGCGGCTTGGCTGCGGCGGTGACGGCTCGGCGCGGCGCGGGCGGCGGTGGTGTGGTGGGGTGTTGGGGGCGGGGGTGGCGGCGTATATAAGGGCGGGGCGGGGCGGCTTGGAGGAGGGGGCAAGACGCGTTGGCGGAGAGGAGTCCAGCTCGGACTCCTAGTCCGAGTCGGCGGCGACGGCGCTCGCGGGGAAGGCGGCGGCGGCGGTCTGGCGTGGCTGGGCCTTAGGCCCAGTCGGCCCGGGAACCTCTTTTTTTTTCTTTTTTTAAATAATTTCGCCGACTGAAATAAATTCTAAAATAAATAAATAAAAATCTAAAAATGCCAAAACAAATTTTCACCATCTAAATAAAATATTTAGAGCGAGATGAACATTTTCTTGCCCCTAAAATGCAATTTTGGAAAAAGTGCAATTTTTCTAATGCAAACAAAATTGCAATAAAATCCAAATAAAACAATTATTTGGTTTTAATATTTTTCCTCCAATATTTCAATTATCTTGGAGAAGTCATATTATCTCCTCTCATATATTTTAGTGTGAAATATTTTTGGAGAGAAAATAATTAAAACCAAAAATCCTCGTTTTCAAGATTTGATAGAGATCAAATTTGAAAACCGGGAAATCCCCAACTCTCTCCGAGGGTCCTTGAGTTGCTTCGGATTTCTAGGATCGCGAGATGAAATGCCAATAAAATATGATATGCATGGATGACTATGTATAACATTCCAAATTGAAAATTTGGGATGTTACAAACCTACCCCCCTTAAGATGAATCTCGCCCTCGAGATTCGGGTTGGCTAGGAAATAGGCATGGGTGGTCTTTGCAAAGATCACCCTCCCATTCCCAGGTGGCTTCATCCTCGGTATGGTGGCTCCACTGAACTTTACAAAACTTGATAACCTTACTGCGGGTGACTCTGCTGGCAAACTCAAGAATCTTAACTGGTTTCTCCTCATAAGTCAAATCACTGTCCAACTGAATCGCCTCCAGGGGTACTGTATCTCTTAGCGGTACATCTGCCATCTCAGCATGACACTTCTTCAGTTGTGAAACGTGAAACACGTCATGAACTCCGGACAATCCCTCGGGTAACTCCAACTTGTAGGCAACTTCTCCCATCCGTTCCAAAATACGATACGGTCCTACAAATCTCGGGGCTAACTTCCCCTTAACTCCAAAACGTTTCACTCCACGCAAGGGTGATACTCGCAGATATGCTCGGTCTCCAATTTCTTAGGTTACCTCCTTGCATTTTGAGTCTGCATAACTATTCTGCCTGGACTGAGCAATCTTCAGTCTGTCACGAATCAATTTAACCTTCTCCTCAGACTCCTTGATCATGTCTGGTCCAAACAACTGTCGGTCTCCTACCTCGTCCCACATCAACGGTGTTCTGCACCTTCGTCCATACAGGGCTTCAAATGGGGCCATCTTCAAACTGGCTTGATAGCTATTGTTGTATGAAAACTCTGCGTATGGCAAATTGTCATCCCAACTAGATCCATAATCTAGCACACAGGCTCTCAACATGTCCTCCAAAATTTGGTTGACTCTCTTTGTTTGTCCATCCGTCTGCGGGTGAAATGCTATACTAAACTCCAATCTCGTTCCCAAAGTCTGGTGCAACTGGTGCCAAAACTTTGAGGTAAACTGTGTTCCTCGATCTGATATGATGGTCCTCGGAACTCCATGCAGACATACTATCCTGGACATATATATCTTGGACAACTTTGCACTTGTATAGGTGGTTTTCTCTGGGATGATGTGAGCTACTTTGGTCAAGCGATCAACTACTACCCATATGGAATCATATCCTGCTTTGGTCCTGGGCAATCCGGTGATAAAGTCCATGCCCAGTTTATCCCACTTCCATTCGGGTATCGGCAGAGGTTGTAACAGTCCTGCTGGATTCTGATGTTCTGCCTTCACACGCTGACATACATCACATACGGTGACATACTCGGCAATATCCTTCTTCATACCGGTCCACCAGAAACGTTCCTTCAAATCCAGATACATTTTGGTGTTTCTGGGGTGTATCGAGTAGGGTGAGTCATGGGCCTCGTGAAGTATTAACTTCCTGATCTCCTGGTTATTGGGCACATAAACTCGGTCCTCAAACCATAGGGTATCGTGCTCATCCTCACGAAAACCATTGGCCTTTCCTTTGCCCATCTTCTCCTTTATCTCGGCAATCTCTTTGTCATCCTTCTGAGCTTCCCGAATTTTGTCCAGCAATGTCGACTGGACCTCCATTGTGCAATAAATCCTCTAGGAACAATCTCTAATCGAAGTTCCATGATGTCCTCTGCGAATTCCTTCGGCAGTCCCTTGCTTTCAAGGATATTAGCATAACTCTTCCGGCTCAAAGCGTCTGCTACGATGTTGGCCTTTCCTGGATGATAGTTTAGCTTCATGTCATAATCATTTATAAGTTCCAACCATCTCCTCTGTCGAAGGTTCGGCTCCTTCTGAGTGAAAATGTACTTCAAACTCTTATGGTCCGTGTACACATCACAACGGTTTCCAATAAGGTAATGTCTCCAGGTCTTCAATGCATGTACTACGGCTGCTAGCTCCAAATCATGCGTGGCATAGTTTAACTCATGAGGTTTCAGTTGTCGTGAGGCATACGAAACAACTCTCCCATCCTGCATAAGCACACATCCAAGTCCTAAGCGTGAGGCATCGCAGTACACTTGGAACTCCTTATGTATATCTGGCAGTGTTAGCACTGGCGCTGTAGTCAAGCATCTCTTCAATTCCTGGAAACTTTCCTCGCAATCTTCTGTCCATTTAAACTTAGTATCCTTCTTCAACAGTTCAGTCATTGGCTTTGCAATCTTGGAAAAATTCTCGATGAATCTCCGGTAGTGTCCTGCGAGTCCAAGAAAGCTATGGATCTCGCTAACTGAAGTGGGTGCCAACCATTCAGTGACTGACTGAATTTTTGCTGGGGTCTACTGCTATACCTTCTCCCGATATAACATGTCCAAGGAAACCGACTTCCTTCAACCAAAATTCGCATTTGCTAAACTTAGAATACAACTGGTGTTCCCTGAGTTTCTCAAGAACTAAGCACAAATGCTCCTTGTGCTCCTCCTCGTTCTTCGAGTATACCATAATATCATCAATAAACACCACAACAAACTTGTCCAAATACTCCATGAACACCTTGTTCATCATACTCATGAAATAGGCAGGGGCGTTAGTCAGTCCAAATGACATGACTGTATACTCGTATAATCCATATCATGTTGTGAACGCTGTCTTCGATATATCCTTCTCTCATATCTTCAATTGATGATACCCTGATCGCAAATCGATCTTCGAAAACACTTTATCTCCTTGGAACTGATCAAACAGATCGTTGATCATCGGTAGTGGGTACTTGTTCTTAATCGTCACTTCATTTAATGCTCGATAATCAACAACCATCCTCAGGGATTTATCCTTATTCTCAACCAACAGTACTGGGGCTCCCCAAGGTGATGAACTTCTTCGGATGTATCCTTTCTCCAATAACTCCTTGATCTGTTTCTTAATTTCTTCCAGATCATTTGCGGGCATCCGATAGGGTCTCTTGGATATTGGCCATGTACCTGGCAACAGCTCTATCAAAAACTCAATGTCTCTATCCGGTGGCATGCCTGGTAACTCCTCTGGAAAAACATCCGGGTAATCCTTCACTACAGGCACTTCCTCCTGAACAACTCCCGTAAGGGCATTCACCTGACTCCTCCTAGGCACATGCCTAGATACATACTTAATCCTTTTTCCTTCCGGAGTGGTGAGATAAATCGACTTACTAGCACAGTCAATGCTTCCTCCAAACTTTGACATCCAGTCCATACCCAATATCACATCCAATCCTTGTTACTCCAAGATAATTAGGTCGGACGGAAAAACATGTGTACCAATGGTTAAGGGTATCTGGTCACACCATCGGCTAGCCATAAACTCTACTCCGGGTGAACTCACTAAAAGAGGGGTCCTAAGGGTTTGGGTTGGTAGTTTAAACTTATCCACGAATCCCCTTGATATGTATGAATGCGATGCACCAGTATCGAAAAGAACAAGAGCGGTAAATGAATTAACCACAAACTTACCTATTACCGCGTCCGGCTGCTCTTCAACCTCCTCCACGTTAACGTGGTTCACTTGTCCTTTGTTGAATGGATTTGGCTTCTTCCTAGCGCTCCCATTTCCATTTCCATTCTTTCCTTCAGGGCACTCCATGGCGTAGTGTCCAGTCTTCCCGCACTTGAAACAAGTAACATGACTTAAGTCCCTTTTGGCGGGTGTGGCTGGGTTGGGCGGTTATGATTATTGTTGGTTCCGTTCCCATTCCCATTCTTAGAACCATTGTGGTTATGCTATCCTCCTCCAGTGTGGTTGTGACCTCCATGGTTATGAACAAGTCCTCCCGAGTTCGGGGTTAGGCGAGGCTTCTGCTGAGCTCCAGAGTTATACTTCCCTTGTCCATACTTTCTCTTACGGCTCTCAATCTGCTGCTGCTTCCCTTCAATCATAAGAGCCTTATCTACCAACTCCTGGTAGTTGTTGAAGGTTGCTACCATCAACTGCATACTCATCTCATCATTCAGCCCTTCCATAAACTTCTCCTGTTTCACTCCATCTGTGGCCACATCATCAGGGGCGTAGCGAGATAACTTGCTAAACTCATCCACGTACTGAGCCACAATACAGTTACCCTGACGTAAGTTGCGGAACTCCCGCTTCTTCATTTGCATAGCTCCAGTGGAGACATGGGCTGTGCGGTAAGCTTGCTGAAACTGGTCCCAAGTGACATTGGCTATAGGGAAAGTGGTTGTGTAATTCTCCCACCATGAGGCTGCTGGTCCATCCAACTGATGTGCGGCAAAGCGCACTCTCTCAGCATCTGTGCAACCTGCGGTGGTCAACTCCCTTCCAATATGGCGTAGCCAATCGTCCGCGACTATGGGCTCGGTGCTACTGGAAAACACCAGCGGCCGTAACCTTAGAAAACGGGCTAGGTTGTCCATGGGCGGTGGGTTGTTGTTGTTGTTGTTGCCCTGATTCTGAACTAGCAATGGCATCAAGGTATTCTGCTGTTGGATTAACTGGGTGAGCTCCGGTGGGAAGGCAAAACCGGTGTCACGTCTCGGAGGCATCTGAGGGGTTTAGATGGAAGAGATTTAGAATAGAAGAGAGGGTCTAATGAGAAAACAGTACCCATATGCACATGAGACAAACACAATCATTTCACTCAATCAATCAAGCAAGGGCATACAAACGATCTAGAACTATCGCACAAGTGTTCAACTACTACTAAATACATGGGGAAATACTAGTGATATATGGTAGTCATCTAGAAATTTTGATCGGTGGAAGACTCCATGATGTCTGCTCTAGCTTCGTCTTCAAAGTCATCATCACTAGGATCGGAATCGGTGTCGTCGATGATGATGTAGTCCTCGGGGCATATCTCCTTGGTGAGGGAGTCCTGGATTAGGGGGTGTTCGGGTAGCCGGACTATACCTTCAGCCGGACTCCTGGACTATGAAGATACAAGATTGAAGACTTCTTCCCGTGTCCGGATGGGACTTTCCTTGGCGTGGAAGGCAAGCTTGGCGATGCGGATATTCAAGATCTCCTACCATTGTAACCGACTCTATGTAACCCTAACCCTATCCGGTGTCTATATAAACCGGAGGGTTGTAGTCCATAGGCAATCAACTCCATATACAACAATCATACCATAGGCTAGCTTCTAGGGTTTAGCCTCCTTGATCTCGTGGTAGATCTACTCTTGTACTACCCATATCATCAATATTAATCAAGTAGGACGTAGGGTTTTACCTCCATCAAGAGGGCCCGAACCTGGGTAAAACATCATGTTCCCTGCCTCCTGTTACCATCCGGCCTAGACGCACAGTTCGGGACCCCCTACCCGAGATCCGCCGGTTTTGACACCGACATTGGTGCTTTCATTGAGAGTTCCTCTGTGTCGTCTCCTTTAGGCCCGATGGCTCCTTTGATCATCAACAACGATGCGGTCCAGGGTGAGACTTTTCTCCCCGGACAGATCTCGTCTTCAGTGGCTTCGCTCTGCGGGCCAATTCGCTCGGCCACCTGGAGCAGATCGAAAGCTACGCCCCTGGCCATCAAGTCAGGCTTGGGAGCTTAAACTACACGGCTGACATCCGTGGAGACTTGATCTTCGACGGGTTCAAGCCACGGCCAAGTGCGCCGCACTATCTTGAGGGGCATGATCTAGCTCTGCCCCCGGACAGTATCCTGGAGGCCGCACACGCATCGGTTCCGACCCCTAACTCGGAGCCTATTGCGCCAATCGAGGATGAGCGGTTGGACGTCACCTCGAGGGCTGCGATCCCAAAAGCGATTGAGCCGAATGCTAGCCCCGCACTCTGCACGACCCGTGACTCCGAGGATCCGGACTCCTCCCCGGACACCGAACCTCCCGCGCCCCTGCCAATCGAATCCGATTGGGCGCCAATAATGGAGTTCACCGCCGCAGACATCTTTCAGCATTCGCCTTTTGGTGACATCCTAAATTCTCTTAAGTCCCTCTCTTTATCAGGAGAGCCCTGGCCGGGCTACGGTCAGCGAGGGTGGGATACGGACGATGAGGAAATTCAAAGCCCACCCACCACCCACTTTGTAGCCACTGTCGACGATTTAACTGACATGCTTGACTTCGGCTCCGAAGACATCGACGGCATGGACGACGATGTAGGAGACAAACAGGAACCAGCACCTGTAGGGCGCTGGAAGGCCACCTCGTCATATGACATATATATGGTGGATACTCCAAAAGATGGAGATGGCGATGGAACAGTGGGGGACGACGCCCCCAAGAAACAGCCAAAGCGCCAGCGTCAGCGGCGCCGCTCTAAATCCCGCCAAAGCAAAAACGGTGATTCCGGCACGGGAGATAATACTACCCCGGATAGCGCCGAAGAACACCCACCTCAGCAAGATTCGGCATAGGAAGATGGAGAAGCCAGCCCTCGTGAGAGAGCGGCAGACCGAGAGGTCGAGGATGATAACCATACGCCTCCCTCCGAAGACGAGGCAAGCCTCGATGATGACGAATTCGTCATACCATCAGACCCCGCCGAACAAGAGCGTTTTAAACGCAGGCTTTTAGCCACGGCAAGCAGCCTCAAGAAAAAGCAGCAACAGCTTAGAGTTGCCCAAGATTTGCTAGCTGACACATGGACTGAAGTCCTTGCGGCCGAAGAGTATGAACTTGAACGCCCCTCCAAGAGTTACCCGAAACGCAGGGCGCTACCCCGATCAGAGGAGGAAGCACCTACATCACCAGCGCATGACATGGCAGACCGGCCACCTCGCGGTCGCGACAGAGAGGCCTCTCGGCCCTCCACCCAAGCCATGCCCCGACGCCGCTCAACTAAGGCACGGAAAAATGCGCCAGACCTCCGAGACATACTGGAGGATAAGGCAAGACAAACAAGATCGATCTACGGATCGCGTAGGCGCCCTACGGCATGTGACAATGATCTTCACTCCGGATACAACAAATCCGGTCGGGCCGAACACAACAGACATAGCTCTTCCGAGCTGCATCGTGATATAGCCCAGTACAGAGGCGCCGCGCACCCGCTATGCTTCACGAATGAAGTAATGGATCATAAAATCCCAGAGGGTTTCAAACCCGTAAACATCGAATCATACGATGGCACAACAGATCCGGCGGTATGGATCGAGGATTATCTCCTTCACATGCACATGGCACGCGGCGATGATCTACACGCCATCAAATACCTCCCGCTCAAACTTAAAGGACCGGCCCGGCATTGGCTTAACAGCTTGCCAGCAGACTCAATCGGTTCTTGGGAGGACCTGGAAGCCGCATTCCTCGACAACTTCCAGGGCACTTACGTGCGACCACCGGATGCCGACGACTTAAGCCACATAATTCAGCAGCCAGAGGAATCGGCTAGACAATTCTGGACACGGTTCCTAACAAAGAAAAACCAGATAGTCGACTGTCCGGACGCAGAGGCCCTAGCAGCCTTCAAGCATAACATCCATGACGAGTGGCTTGCCCGTCACCTGGGACAGGAAAAGTCGAAATCCATGGCAGCCCTCACGGCACTCATGACCCGCTTTTGCGCGGGAGAAGACAGCTGGCTAGCTCGCAGTAACAACTTATCAAAGAACCCTGGTAATTCGGATACCAAGGACAAAAGTGGCAGGACACGTCGGAATAAGCAAAAACGCCGCGTTAGAAGCGACAGCAATGAAGACACGGCAGTCAATGCCGGATTCAAAGGCTATAAATCCGGTCAGCAGAAAAAGCCATTCAAAAAGAATACTCAGGGCACGTCCAGTTTGGACCGTATACTCGATCGCTTGTGCCAGATACATGGCACCCCCGAAAGGCCAGCCAATCACACTAACAGGGATTGTTGGGTGTTCAAGCAGGCAGGCAAGTTAAGGGCCGAAAACAGAGACAAGGGGCTGCACAGCGACGACGAGGAGGAGCCCAAGCCGCCGAACAACAATGGACAGAAGGGCTTTCCCCCACAAGTGCGGACGGTGAACATGATATACGCAACCCACATTCCCAAGCGGGAGCGGAAGCGTGCGCTACGGGACGTATACGCGATGGAGCCAGTCGCCCCAAAGTTCAACCCATGGTCCTCCTACCCGATCACTTTTGATCGAAGGGACCATCCCACTAGCATCCATCATGGCGGCTTCGCCGCATTGGTTCTCGACCCAATCATCGACGGATTTCATCTCACAAGAGTCCTCATGGACGGCGGCAGTAGCCTGAACCTGCTTTATCAGGATACAGTGCGGAAAATGGGCATAGATCCCTTAAGGATTAAGCTCACAAAATGACCTTTAAAGACGTTATACCAGGTGTAGAAGCCAACTGTACAGGCTCAGTAACACTTGACATGGTCTTCGAATCTCCGGACAATTTCCGAAGCGAAGAATTAATCTTCGATATAGTCCCGTTTCGCAGCGGCTATCACGCCCTGCTCAGACAAACCGCATTTGCAAAGTTCAATGCGGTGCCGCACTACGCATATCTCAAGCTCAAGATGCTAGGCCCCCGAGGAGTAATCATGGTCAACGGAAACACCAAACGCTCCCTCCGTACGGAGGAGCACACGGTGGCTCTCGCAGCGGAGGTACAAAGTAGCCTTCTCAGGCAATTCTCCAGTCCGGCCATCAAAAAGCCAGACACGGCCAAGCGCGCTCGAAGTAACCCACAGCAGGACCGCCTGGCACACCCTGAGCAAGCGTAGCAATGCGGCCCCAACCCCAGGTCTCGCGACATATCGAAACCAGTACCTCGCGTACATAACTACGCCCTTGAAATACCATGGGCACAGGGGAAGGGGCACAATAACGGCATGCCCAAAATACGGCTTAAAACGTACTAGGGGCTGCCGGATTCCTTTTTTAATTTTTTCTTACTTTCAGGTCTCCATACTTCGGACGACCTGTTCGGCAATACGACTGCCGCACAAACGATGCAAGCTCCAGGGAGGCAGACAAGCCATGCCGCATTATGGAACTCCCAGGTGGTCTCTGTTACGAGCGGTATACCTGTTTTAAATAAAATTCCGCGGCCTGCCCCTGGTCAGGACATACTAAATAGTCCAATATCTTTTGCTTACCGCACTATTTGTATCATTCGGCTTTGATAAATAGCCTCTCTATAAACAATGCTTAGCTTCTTGTCTATTTTTTGCATTATCTTCTTTTCACATTTATGTTTATTAAATGACATGATTGCAACCGTACACCATGGTACGGCAAACACGCCAGGGGCTTCAGTACCCCTCATAATGGTGTGAGAAGTCCGTACACTTTCACAAGTGCGGCACCCCGAACTTATAGCACTATATGCATCGGCTCCGAATCATGATTTGGGTCAATAGTTGGGTTTGCCCGGCTCCTATGTTTTGGTGCCTTACGTTCCGCTCTATCGGCTAAGGTAGCACTAGGAGAACCACTGCGATTGTGCCCCGGTTCAGCTGGGTTAAGCACCTCAGTGGAGAAAGCTAAAACTGACTGTCATGATGTGGCGAGAGACCGGTCGCTGTTCGAGAGGCTTTTTGAGTCCCTAAAGGCTTATGCCGCTTCGAGCGAGGAGCTGGCTTTGTCCGGCCAAGGCGTGGATAGCGCCCCGAACTCGGTCTTCCGAACTAGGGGCTTCACCGAAATTTAAAATTATAGAGTTCTATGGCTAAGTGAGAGTGTTCAAGCATTATAGTCCGATTGCCTGGTTCGTTGTGCTGAGCGCCTCCCTCGAAGGACCCAACTATGGGAAAAAGAGCGCTCAGGTTTATCCCGAACACCCCAGCACTAGTGGCATGGGGGCAGAAGCCGGCGACTGGCCATCTCTCATTTTTGATAAATGGCCGCACAGAAAGTAATATTTTAAATTCAATAAGCATTGCTTAGCACATATGAACAAGTTTTCAGCGCACAGGATAAACACGAGCGAGTTCATTCAAAAATCACATCCTTGGTACATTCATCCGCCACAAGGCGGGCACCTGCAAGAACATCCTTGTAGTAGTTCTCGGGCTTGCGATGCTCCTTCCCCGGCGGCGGCCCGTCCCTAACAAGCTTCTCACGTCCAGCTTACCCCAGTGCACCTTTGCACGGGCAAGGGCCCTACGGGCACCTTCGATGCAGATGGAGCGCTTGATGACCTTGAACCTTGGACAGGCCTCCACCAGCCGCCGCACCAGCCCGAAGTAGATCGCAGGCAGGGCCTCTCCGGGCCACAGCCGAACTATGAAGCCCTTCATGGCCTGTTCGGCCACCTTGTGGAGCTCGACCAGCTATTTCAGCTGGTCGCTCAAGGGCACAGGGTGTCCGGCCTCAGCATACTGAGACCAGAACACCTTCTCCATCGAGCTGCCCTCTTCAGCTTGGTAGAATGCGGCGGCGGCGGATATGTTGCGGGGAAGATCTGTGAATGCCTCTGGAGAGCTCCGGATTCGGGTAAGTAACAAGTAGTTTACTTTTATATTTCTGCTTTGCATAAAGAATGCCTTACCCGCTGCTATCTTTTTCACCTCCTCCAACTCTTGGAGGGCCTTTTGGGCTTCGGCCTTGGCAGACTTGGCAGTCTCAAGGGCCGCCGCGAGCTCGGACGCTTGCGTCTTTGACTCAAGCTCCAGACTCTCATGTTTTTTCATGAGAGCCTGAAGCTCTTGCTGCACCTCACCGACACGGGCCTCAAGTCTCTCTCGCTCGGTGCGCTCCGCGGCCGCTTTCTTTTCGGCCTCGGACAGCGCCTGCTTGAGGGTCGCCACCTCAGTCATGGCCCCTACAATAAGCAGTACAATCCTGTTATTTTTTGCAATCACGTCTTTTTATAGGAACCTTTTTCTGTAAGGTATTTCTTACCTTCTTTCTCCTTGAGCTGCCGCTTGGCAAGGCCGAGCTCTTGCTCGGTCCGCTCGAGTCCCTGTTTCAGGGCACCCACCTCCGCAGTCAGTGCGGCGGTGGCTAGCAGCGAAGCCTGCATACGCATATTGACTCTTTGTTGTTAGACTCCTGCGAAATTTAATAGATCCTCTATTCGGCTTTTCTTTCCGAATGCTAAACAGAGCATCAGGGGCTACTGTCTATGCGGTTATATTCTTACATATTTTTTACTTACCTCGAAGCCTGTTAGAAGGCTAGCGCAAGCTTCACTCAGTCCGCTCTTGGCGGACCGAACCTTTTGGATCACCGTACTCATAGTAGTACGGTGCTCCTCGTCGATGGAGGCGCCGTCAAGCACCTCCAGCAGATTGTCCGGCACCTCCGGTTGGACGGAGGCTGCCGGCTCAGAAGGCTTGCTCCTCTTGGAAGGAGTTCGCCTACCGCGGTCCAGAACTGTTGAAGATTCCGGTGCGGTGTCCGGCACAAAGCCGGACTTAGAGCCCTGGGGGGTCTTGTCCCCTTTACTCCTGGAGTCTGGGAGGTCACCTTGCGGCTCCTCCAGGACCACCTCCTCCTGCCCCGGAGCTCGTTGCGACACCACTTCGGCGTCATCCGCAATGCGGGGGGAGATAGCGGGCGGAACTGAGTTCATGTCCGATGAATCCAGGGAGCCGCTCGACGACCCGTTGAGTTCGGCTCGGGGCGGGCTGCATAATTATGTTCGACATTAGGGAAGGTTGTGCAACAAAGCAACGTCATGAGTTACTCTGATATCCGAATACTTCTGATTTTGCCGGACACTTGGCCCTATCTGGCCACTCCTCTTCATCCTCTTCGGCGTCGGGGGAGTAGTTCGACGGAGGGGTCTTCCTCTTCCTGGACCCTTCGGCCTCCCCCGTTGGGGCGGCCTTCCTTTTCTTTCCTCCCCCCGCTGGAGGGGGAGAGTGTTCTTCTTCCTCCTCCTCGTTCTCACGGGAGGAGAGCGTCTCGGACTCGTCGGATGACGAGTCCAACACCACCACATTACGGGTACTCTTTCGAGTCCCCGTGGCCTTCTTCTTCTTGGCCTTCTTCTCCGGCACCACATAAGGCACCGGAACCAGCAGCTCCACTAGGAGAGCAGGGGCTAGGTCTTCGGGCAAGGGAGCCGGACAGTTAATCGATCTGGACTGCGCCTGCCAAGCCTGTCAAAGGTGAGGGAGTTTAGATCCCACATAGAGTCAAACTATGAAGAAACTTAACATCATGTAAAAGGTGAAAATAGCTTACCTCGCTGGCGTGACGCCGCGAGCTGTATCCGCGGTCCTCGGAAGCGGATATGGGAGCCTCGGCGCCTTTGGTTAGCACCTTCCAGACGTCTTCATACATCGTGTCGAAGAGTCGGTTAAGGGTTTGGTGTTGCGCCGGGTCGAACTCCCACAGATTAAAGCCCCGTTGTTGACACGGGAGGATCCAGCGGACGAGCATAACCTGGACTACATTGACAAGCTTGATCGGCTTGCTCACCAGGGACTGGATGCATGTCTGCAATCCGGTCACCTCTTTTTCGTCGCCCCACGACAGGCCTGTCTCTTTCCAGGACATAAGCCGCGTGGGGGGTCCGGATCAGAACTCGGGGGCTGCGATCCATTTCGGATCACGCGGCTCAGTGATGTAAAACCACCATGATTGCCACCCCTTCAGAGTCTCCCGGAAGGAGCCCTCGAGCCATAGGACGTTGGCCATCTTGCCCGCCATGGCGCCTCCGCACTCCGCCTGGCTGCCGCGCACCACCTTGGGCTTGACGTTGAAGGTCTTGAGCCAGAGGCCAAAATGGGGGCGGATGCGAAGGAAAGCCTCACACATGACGATAAACGCCGAGATGTTGAGGACGAAGTTCGGGGCCAGATCGTGGAAATCCAGGCCATAGTAGAACATGAGCCCCCGGACAAATGGGTGGAGTGGGAAACCCAGTCCGCGGAGGAAGTGGGGAAGGAATACTACCCTCTCATGGGGCCTTGGGGTGGGGAGAAGCTGCCCTTCCTCGGGAAGCCGGTGCGCGATGTCCTTGGACAAGTATCCGGCCTTCCTTAGCTTTTTGACATGGCCCTCCGTGACGGAGGAGACCATCCACTTGCCTCCCGCTCCAAACATTGCTGGAGGAGGTTGAGGTAGGAAGCGCGGGCTTGGGCACTGGAGCTCGGGTGCGCGGGAGATGGATAGGCAAAGGAGGAAGAAGGCATAGGTAAAAAGGTGGATCCTTGTCCCCCTATATGGGCGGATGCGGTTGTGCGTCCCCACCTACCTAGTAAAACTCGCTTGCCTCCCAAGCGCCGTGATAAGTGGCGCGGTTGGGTTAACCACGTCTGTATTGATGAGAATCCCGTAATAGGGGGGTACACGATCTCTGCTTTGACAAGACATGCCAAGGAAACCGACTCGCAAAACATGCTGAGGTGGAAAAGTGAAAACGATTCGAGCGAAGGACTTGGCTCTAGTGTGATGACGCACTGCGGAATACGTCAACGGATTTGATTTGTGTTAATATTATTCTCTCTATGGCAATATGTGGAAGCTTATTTTGCAGAGCCGGACACTACTCTTGGTGTTTACAATCTTCTATGAAGGACTTGGAGGAGGAACCCGCCTTGCAATGCCGAAGACAATTTGCGCGCCAGACTCATCGTCATTGAAGCCTGGTTCAGGGGCTACTGAGGGAGTCCTGGATTAGGGGGTGTTCGGGTAGCCGGACTATACCTTCAGCCGGACTCCTGGACTATGAAGATACAAGATTGAAGACTTCTTCCCGTGTCCGGATGGGACTTTCCTTGGCGTGGAAGGCAAGCTTGGCGATGCGGATATTCAAGATCTCCTACCATTGTAACCGACTCTATGTAACCCTAACCCTATCCGGTGTCTATATAAACCGGAGGGTTGTAGTCCATAGGCAATCAACTCCATATACAAAAATCATACCATAGGCTAGCTTCTAGGGTTTAGCCTCCTTGATCTCGTGGTAGATCTACTCTTGTACTACCCATATCATCAATATTAATCAAGCAGGACGTAGGGTTTTACCTCCATCAAGAGGGCCCGAACCTGGGTAAAACATCGTGTTCCCTGCCTCCTGTTACTATCTGGCCTAGACGCACAGTTCGGGACCCCCTACCCGAGATCCACCGGTTTTGACATAGACACTTGGGTTCTTCTTCTACTATTGGTGTTGGTCCTCCCATGAATACTCCGATCTTCTTGACTAAGTCATCATTCTTCTCTAGTAGTGTCTTGATTTCCTCCTCATATCTATCGCGTGTAAACTTGAGTTCTTCCTCCAGCTCAATGAACCTAGTCTTCGCCTTCTTCAAGTCCATCATGTCCGCGCACATCTGGTTTTCCTGATGTCGGATGTGCTGGTTTAACTCCTGGATGAAAGCTGCAATGGATCTATCCTTCCTGGTGCTGATTACTTCCCATTGCTCGTCTCGGTGCCCACATATTTGGTAAATAGTGTCCTTAAGTTCCCTGTTGTAAACTTCTCCAATGCGTCCAATGGTAATGTGGGCTGCCATGCTCTTGCCTAGACTCCAGGTGGGTGCTTTGAAAGAAAACTCTATGGGTTTAGAACTTGGCGAGAACGTCCTTCCTGGAACTTGTACTTGTATCCTCCAGCGCTCCTCTTTAGGTAAAGTGGCATTGTACGTCCCGGTGAAACTTGGTATTCCAATGTCCAAGTACCTAGTGACTTCCTTTAAGTGACGTCCAAAATGTGTGTCTTCATCCGGTTGTGCAAACTTGTTCTTCATCTCTGTCATCCTAAAGAGTAGAAAATGGAGAGGAGTCAGAAATGAGAAGAGAGGTGTGACCTAGGGTTTATCTTAGTGGTCGTGTCCTACACTCAGCGTGTGCTCTGATACCATCTTGTAGCGACCCGACCTCAGATGGTCAAGTCTCTGTGCTTCAGTGTCATCCCTGGATCGGTAATGCTGACACACAGTACTCGAAGGATTTTTAACAGAGTAGCAATCACACACTTATTACATTGAATGTCTCAAGAGAGAACTTATTACAATAATATGGCTTAAGGCCATCTAATACGATAACAGCAGAAGGCTTGGAAGATAAAGTGAGTCCATCAACTCCAACGGCATAGCTGAGTTGCACGGCAACGACCTAACGAACCTTACTCCTCGTCTGAAAAGTCTGCAACATAATACGTTGCAGCCCGAAAATGGGTCAGCACATGGAATATGCTGGCAATGTAACACAGTAGAGCAAGAACAGAATAATGTTATCACTACATGCATATATGGCTGGTGGAAAGCTCTATGGTTACAGTTTTGCAAAAAGCCAATTTTTTCCTACAACAAAGGAATAGATTTTATTTAACTATCATGGTAGTTGAAACATCATTGAGAAGGTTCCTCCAGCTCAATCCAAATTAAAGTGATTAACAACCCAACAATATTAATTAAGAGTGATGAGATACATGTGATAATCCAAGTACTCGATACTCAAGAATTGTCCATAACCGGGGACACGGCTAACCATGATTAGATTGTACACTCTGCAGAGGTTTGCGCACTTTTCCCCACAAGACCCGATCTCCTCCATTGGATTTCTCGCACTACCGGGTGTTTGAGAAATGGATGACCGAGACACAGTCTTTCAGAATCATTAACTCTCTACTCTGGACAGACCATACCAAACCTACATCCCACTACCTGCTGATCTGCCTCTTCAAGAGCTACATGTAACTTACTCAACTATGCTAGAGCCCATAATAGCTTGTGGCTGCAAACGGAAGTTTCTAGCATGAATCATCTCAGTTCCCTTTGAGCCAGGGTGGCGGTCCTTAGGAAGATCACACGGGTACTCCGGGATTTCCAAAAAAAATACAGGCAACACTAGGTACTCTAGGTGCCTCAATCCACCCAGTTGTTTGATTAAGTTGCCACCTTAAGTTGAACCATTAATTTAACAATCTCACATCTGTCATGGATTTCACTCAAACCCAAACCACGTCTACGAGCATAGCATAGCATAGTAATATAAGCAACACGTAGAGTAACTCCCAAGGGTTTGAATGTAACAGGGCAATAGGTTCTACCTCATCAACTACTTCCCAACCCACAAGTTAATGACATCCTAATCAATGCAATGTTTGAGGATTGAGACTAATGCATAAAAACTGGGTGATAAAAGGGATATGATCAAAGTGTTACTTGCCTTGCTGACAATCTGCGAAACCTAGGGACTCGTAGTAGCACGCTTCGCACTCCGGGTGTTTTATCGCAAGCAAACAACAGCATACATAAGTAACAAGCAATGATTCACAAGCAAAACTCAAACAAAAGAGGTTGACCAGAAGTTTCAACTTAAGAACTCCGGTTTGCAAAAAGAATCAAATCAAATGGAGCAATGAAACTCAAACGGCGAAAGAAAGAAGCTTCGTTTACTAATCTGAAACTAGGTCAAATTTTACAGTAGAGAAAACTTGTTTGAGTTGGTTAAACGGAAAGAGGGTTTCGAGATGAAACTCAAGGCGCTTGAATCGCCCGATTCCAACTAACGAGCGAAAAGATAAACAAAAACTAAGATCGGATTAGAAATCGCGATCAGAGAAAATCGCGGAATAAATCCGATAAAAGAAAACTGACGAACAGACTAATGAACGAGCGTTCGTTGGCTGTTTCTAATGGCCGAAGAACCGTTTGTTAAAACGATCGTTCGGACGAACGTCCGCCAAATAGAAGAACCGAGAAAAACCGGCGAATCCTAAAAAACGGATCTGGGGTTCTAAAAAAACCGGTTGGTCTTTATAAAAAAACCGGCGGCGGGGCGCGACGGCTACCTCCGGCGAGAGGTCCGACGGGGCGGCGGCTTAGGGGGCGGCGGCGCTCGGCGGCGGTGCGGTGTGCGG
>NC_041388.1:111402068-111450209 GCF_002162155.2 Triticum dicoccoides
CGGGGGTGGCGGCGTATATAAGGGCGGGGCGGAGCGGCTTGGAGGAGGGTGCAAGACGCGGCGACGGAGAGGAGTCCGGCTCGGACTCCTAGTCCGAGTCGGCGGCGGCGGCGGCGCTCGCGGGGAAGGCGGCGGCGGCCTGGCGCGGCGGTCTGGCGCGGCTGGGCCTTAGGCCCAGTCGGCGCGGGAACCTCTTTTTTTTCTTTTTTTTAAATAGTTTCGCCGACCGAAATAAATCCTAAAAAAATAAATAAAAATCTAAAAATGCCAAAATAAATTTTCACCGTCTAAATAAAATATTTAGAGCGATATGAACATTTTCTTGGCCCTAAAATGCAATTTTGGAAAAAGTGCAATTTTTCTAATGCAAACAAAATTGCAATAAAATCCAAATAAAACAATTATTTGGTTTTAATATTTTTCCTCCAATATTTCAATTAATTTGGAGAAGTCATAAGATCTCCTCTCATATATTTTAGTGTGAAATATTTTTGGAGAGAAAATAATTAAAACCAAAAATCCTTGTTTTCAAGATTTGATAGAGATCAAATTTGAAAACCGGGAAATCCCCAACTCTCTCCGAGGGTCCTTGAGTTGCTTAGGATTTCAAGGATCGCGAGATGAAATGCGAATAAAATATGATATGCATGGATGACTATGTATAACATTCCAAATTGAAAATTTGGGATGTTACAAGGCTGAAGTAATCCTGCTGGCTTCTGATGTTCTACCTTCACTCTCTGACATACATCACATACTGCTACATACTCGGCAATATCCTTCTTCAGACATGTCCACCAGAACGTTCCTTCAAATCCAAATACAACTTGGTGTTTCCGGGGTGAATCGAATATGGCGAGTCATGAGCTTCCTGAAGTATTAACTTCCTGATCTCTGCGTTATTGGGCACACATACACGATCCTCAAACCATAAAGTTTTGTGCTCATCCTCACGAAAACCCTTGACTTTTCCTTTGCTCATCTTCTCCTTTATCTCAGCGATTTCCTTACCATCCTTTTGAGCTTCTCGAATCTTTCCCAATATTATAGACTAAACCTCCATTGTTGCAACAAAACCTCTTGGAACTATCTCCAAACGAAGTTCCTTGAGATCATCAACTAACTCCTGCGGTAATCCTCCGCTTACGAGGGTATCGACATAACTCTTGCGGCTTACAGCATCTGCTACGACATTGACCTTTCCTGGATGATAATGCAACTTCATATCATAATCCTTTATGATCTCCAACCATCTCCTCTGCTTGAGATTCAACTCCTTCTGTGTGAAGATATACTTCAAACTCTTGTGGTCCGTGTACACATCACATCGGTTTCCAATCATAACATGTCTCCAGGTCTTGAGCGCATGCACTACGGCTGCTAACTCCAAATCATGTGTGGCATAATTCAACTCGTGAGGTCGAGGCTGCCGTGAGGCATATATGAAACAACTCTTCCGTCTTGCATAAGTACACCTCCAAGTCGCAAGCGAGAAGCGTCGCAATATACTTGGAAATCCTTGCGTATATCCGGAAGAATTAGCAATGGGGCCGTGACCAAACGTTTCTTCAATTCCTGAAAGCTGGCCTCACAATCCTCGGTCCATTTGAATTTGGTGTCCTTCAACAACTTCGTCATGGGTTTCGCAATTTTGGAAAAATTCTCAATGAAAGTCCTATAATATCCTGCAAGTCCCAAAAAACTGCGGATCTCTCCAACTAAGGTGGATGCCAACCACTTAGTGACAGACTGAACCTTGGTAGGGTCTACAGCTATACCATCTCCTAATATAACATGTCCAAGAAATCCAACTTCGTTCAACCAAAACTCACACTTGCTAAACTTGGCATACAGCTGATGTTCCCTCAGCTTCTCGAGAACTAAGCGTAAGTGTTCCCTGTGTTCCTCTTCATTCTTCGAGTACACCAAAATATCATTAATGAACACCATAACAAACTTATCCAAGAACTCCATAAACACCTTATTCATCATACTCATAAAATAGGCAGGGGCATTAGTCAATCCAAATGACATGACCGTGTACTCATATAGCCCATACCTTGTGGTAAAAGTTGTCTTAGGTATATCTTGTTCTAGGATCTTCAACTGGTGATATCCTGATCGAAGATCGATCTTAGAGAATACTTTAGCCCCCTGCAGTTGGTTAAACAGATCATTGATCATCAGTAGTGGGTATTTGTTATTGATCGTCACTTCGTTCAAAGCCCGATAATCAACAACCATTCTCAAAGATCCATCCTTCTTCTCAACTAAGAGCACTGGGGCTCCCCACGGTGATGAATTTGGTCGGATATAACCTTTTTCCAATAACTCCTTAATCTGCTTCTTAATTTCCTCCAGATCATTTGCGGCCATCCGATATGGTCTCTTCTATATTGGTCCGGTGCCGGGCAACAACTCTATCAAAATTGCTATGTCTCGATCCGGCGGCATGCCTGGTAGTTCCTCCGGAAATACATCCGGGTAATCCTTCACAACAGGCACTTCTTCCTAAACAACTCCCGAGAGAGAATTCACTTAGGTCCTCCTTGGCGCATGCCTAGACACATACTTAATCCTTTTTCCCTCCGGGGCGGTGAGTAGAATTGACTTACTAGCACACGATACGTCTCCAACGTATCTATAATTTTTTATTGTTCCATGCTATTATATTATCTGTTTTGGATGTTAATGGGCTTTATTTTTCACTTCTATATTATTTTTGGGACTAACCTATTAACCCAAGGCCCAGGGCAAATTGCTGTTTTTTTTGCCTATTTCAGTGTTTCGTAGAAAAGGAATATCAAACGGAATCCAAACGGAATGAAACCTTCGGGAACTTGATTTTTGGAACAAACGTGATCTAGAGGACTTGGAGTGGATGTTAAGAAATGAACAAGGAGTCCACGAGGCAGGGGGCGCGCCCTCCCCCCTCGTGGGCCCCTTGTGGCTCAACCGACCTACTTCTTCCTCCTATATATACTCATATACCCTGAAAACAACCAGGAGCACCACGAAACCCTATTTCCATCGCCGCAACCTTCTGTATCCAAGAGAATCCATCTTGGGGCCTTTTCCGGAGCTCCCCCAGAGGGGGCATTGCTACGTCTTCAGCTTGCGTTGGTTTTCCCCGAAGAGGAAGGGACGATGCAGCAGAGTAGCGTAAGTATTTCCCTCAGTTTTTGAGAACCAAGGTATCAATCCAGTAGGAGGCCACGCTCAAGTCCCTCATACCTGCACAAAGCGATAGCTACTCGCAACCAACGCGATTAGGGGTTGTCAATCCCTTCACGGTCACTTACGAGAGTGAGATCTGATAGATATAGTATTTTTGGTATTTTTGGTATAAAGATACAAAGTAAAAAGTAAAAGCAAAGCAAGATTAAAGTGATGGAGATTGATATGATGAGAATAGACCCGGGGGCCATAGGTTTCACTAGTGGCTTCTCTCAAGAGCATAAGTATTCTATGGTGGGTGAACAAATTACTATTGAGCAATTGATAGAATTGAGCATAGTTATGAGAATATCTAGGCATGATCATGTATATAGGCATCACGTCCATGACAAGTAGATCGAAACAATTCTGCATCTACTACTATTACTCCACTCATCGACCGCTATCCAGCATGCTGATATGTCTCCGTCGTATCTACTTTTCCAAACACGTTTGCCCTTGTTTTGGACTCTAACTTGTATGATCTAAATGGAACTAACCCGGACTGACGTTGTTTTCAGCAGAATTACCATGATGTTGTTTTATGTGCAGAAAACAAATATTCTCGGAATGACCTGAAACTCCAAGGGAGGTGTTAGAAAAAAATAATAAAAAATTCGCGCCAAATATGAAGACCAGGGGGCCCACACCCTTCTCACGAGGGTGGGCCCCCCCTAGGGGGCACCCCTACCTCGTGGGCCCCCTATTGACCCTCCAACGCCAACTCCAACTCTATATATTTGCTTTCGGAGAGAAAAAATCAGAGAGAAGAAATCATCGCGTTTTACGATACGGAGCCGCCGCCAAGCCCTAAAACCTCTCGGGAGGGCTGATCTGGAGTCCGTTTTGGGCTCCGGAGAGGGGGGTTCGTCGCCATCGTCATCATCAACCATCCTCCATCACCAATTTCATGATGCTCACCGCCGTGCGTGAGTAATTCCATCGTAGGCTTGCTGGATGGTTATGGGTTGGATGAGATTTATCATGTAATCGAGTTAGTTTTGTTAGGGTTTGATCCCTAGTATCCATTATGTTCTGAGATTGATGTTGCTATGACTTTGCTATGCTTAATGCTTGTCACTAGGGCCCGAGTGCCATGATTTCAGATCTGAACCTATTATGTTTTCATAAATATATGTGAGTTCTTGATCCTATCTTGCAAGTCTATAGTCACCTACTATGTGTTATGATCCGGCAACCCCGAAGTGACAATAATCGGGAACACTCCCGGTGATGACCATAGTTTGAGGAGTTCATGTATTCACTATGTGCTAATGTTTTGTTCCGGTTCTCTATTAAAAGGAGGCCTTAATATCCCTTAGTTTCCAATAGGACCCCGCTGCCACGAGAGGGTAGGACAAAAGATGTCATGCAAGTTCTTTTCCATAAGCACGTATGACTATATACGGAATACATGCCTACATTACATTGATGAATTGGAGCTAGTTCTGTGTCACCCTATGTTATGACTGTTACATGATGAACCGCATCCGGCATAATTATCCATGACTAATCCGGTGCCTACGAGTTTTCCATATACTGGTTCTCGCTTATTTACTTTTCCGCTGCTACTGTTACAATCACTACAAAATACCAAAAACATTATTTTTTTGTCTTTAATTTTGTTGCCGCTACCACCACTATCATATTACTTTGCTACTAAACCCTTTGCTGCAGATACTAAGTTTCCAGGTGTGGTTGAATTGACAACTCAGCTGCTAATACTTGAGAATATTCTTTGGCTCCCCTTGTGTCGAATCAATAAATTTGGGTTCAATACTCTACCCTCTAAAGTTGTTGCGATCCCCTATACTTGTGGGTTATCAAGACCAATTTCTGGTGCCGTTGCCGGGGAGCATAGCTCTATTCTTTGAGTCACTTGGGATTTTTATCTGCTGGACACTATGAAGAACTTGAGAGATCCAAAAACCAAGGTCTATCCCTCAACTACGAGGGGATGTAAGGAACTGCCATCTAGCTCTCCACTTGATTCACCTTCTGTTATGAGTAAGTTTGCGACACCTACATCTGCTTCTGCTATTTGTTCTGATATGTCGCATGTTATTGATGATGCCACTTCTGCTATGCATGATACTTATGATGAAACTGCTTCTATGCCTGATACTACTGTGCCCCTTAGTGGATTTCTTGATGAACAAATTGCTAGGGCTAGAGAAAAAGAAATTATTGAATCTGAGTACGATGATGATAGTGATGATGAAAATATGCCTGTTATTCCTGAAGGTTATCTTTTTGATAGGGAATCTTCTGCCGCTATTTTTGCTTGCAAAGATAGATATGAGCTTAAGAGGTTATTAATTAAATGGAACAAAGAATCACTTAGAGGTAAAATGAGACCCGACCCTGCTTTTGCTACTTCACCTATATGTGTTCCTGATAAGGATTATGAATTCTCTGTTGATCCTGATATAATTACTTTCGTTGAATCTGATTCGTTTTATGACTATGAATCTGAAACTGTTGTGGCACATCTTACTAAGTTAAATGATATAGCTGCCCTGTTTACTAATGATGAGAGATCGCGTTACCTCTATATACTCAAAATATTTCCGTTCTCATTAAAGGGTGATGCTAAGATATGGTTTAATTCTCTTGAACCTGGTTGTGTGCGTAGTCCCCAGGATATGATTTATTACTTCTCTGCTAAATATTTCCCTGCTCATAAGAAACAAGCTACTTTGAGGGAAATATACAACTTTGTGCAAATTAAAGAAGAGAGTCTCCCACAAGCTTGGAGGAGGCTTCTCAAGTTACTTAATGCTTTGCCTGATCATCCTCTTAAGAAACCTGAAATACTTGATATCTTTTATAATGGACTAACCGATGCTTCCAGAGATTACCTGGATAGTTGTGCTGGTTCTCTTTTCAGGGAAAGAACACCGGATGAAGAAATTCTATTGAATAATATGTTGACAATTGAAAATAATTGGGCACCTCCTGAGCCAGCTCCTGCTCCAATTACTGAGCCTATTCCTAAACCAACTCCGAAGAAGAGAGGTGTTCTATTTCTCAGTCCCGAAGATATGCAAGAGGCAAAGAAATCTATGAAAGAAAAAGGTATTAAAGCTGAAGACGTTAATAATTTACCTCCTATTGAAGAAATACATGGTCTTAATTCATCGCCTGTTGAATAAACATATGATCTTAATTATTTATTTACTGAAGAACCTCCTGATCCCGATATCCCGACACATGTAGTAAAGGTAAATTCTCTCTATAGATATGATAAAGCTGAAGTCCCTCCTACTAAAATTGCTAGTCAATGCTTGGATGAGTTTGATAACTTTATGTATAAGCAAGATGACTTCAATGCTTATTTTGGTAGACAATTAAAAGAAAATTCTTATATGATTAGACGCTTGGGTGATTATATGGCTGATATTAAAGGTGAACTTAAACTTGTTAGCAAACATGCTTCTATGGTTACCACTCAAGTAGAACAAGTACTTAAGGCTCAAAAAGAAGTGCTTAATGAAATGAATAATAAGAAAGATGATTATGCTGTTAGAGTGGCTACTAGAACTGGTAGAATGACTCAGGAACCTTTGTATCCTGAAGGCCACCCTAAGAGAATCGAGCAAGATTCTCAAAGAAACAATATTGATGTTCCTAGTTCTTCTAAAAAAGGAGAAGAAGAAGAATGATAGAACTGTGCAAACTTCTAGTGAACCTATGGCTGAACCACCTGATAATCCAAATGATATTTCTATGTCTGATGCTGAAACACAATCTGGTAATGAACATGAAACTAGTAAAAATATTAATGATGATGTTCATGATGATGCTCAACCTAGTAATGATAATGATGTAGAAATTGAACCTGTTGTTGATCATGATAACCCACAATCAAAGAATCAACATTATGATATGAGAGACTTCGTTGCTAGGAAACATTGTAAAGAAAGGGAACCTTGGGTTCAGAAACCCATGCCTTTTCCTCCGAAACCATCCAAGAAAAAGGATGATGAGGATTTCGAGCGCTTTGCTAAAATGATTAGACCTATCTTCTTGCGTATGAGATTAACTGATGTGCTCAAAACAAATCCTTATGCTAAATATATGAAGGATATCATTACTAATAAAAGAAAGATACCGGAAGCTAAAATTTCCACCATCCTTGCTAATTACACTTTTAAGGGTGGAATACCAAAGAAACTTGGAGACCCCGCAGTACCTACTATACCTTGCTCCATTAAAAAGAATTATATTAAAACTGCTTTATGTGATCTTGGAGCCGGCGTTAGTGTTATGCCTCTCTCTTTATATCGTAGACTTGACTTGAATAAGCTGACACCTAATGAAATATCTTTGCAAATGGCTGATAAATCAACTGCTATACCTGTCGGTATCTGTGAGGATGTGCCTGTTGTGGTTGCGAACGTTACTATTTTAACGGACTTTGTTATACTTGATATTCCCGAGGATGATAGTATGTCTATTATTCTTGGAAGACCTTTTCTTAATACTACAGGGGCTATTATTGATTTCAACAAAGGCAATGTCACTTTTCATGTTAATGGTAATGAGCATACGGTACACTTTCCGAGGAAACAACCTCAAGTGCATAGTATTAACTCTATTGGAAAAATTCCATGGATTATATTTGGAGGTTTTGAATTTCCTCTTCCTACTGTCAAGAAGAAATATGATATTCTTATTATTGGGGATGTGCATATCCCCGTTGAGCTAACTTAGTGTTATTCGAAATTTCTCCGGTTTCATGATTATCGGAATGAGTTTGTTAACAAGACTTGATCAACCTTGTTAGTGGATTCTTTTTGATGAGCATGCGATGGATGAAACTAGAAGCACAAACTTCTGTACCCCATTTTTATTTTCTGTTATTTATATTAAATAAAGTAAAAATAGTATTTTTCTGTCTGTTTCTTGACTTATCTGTGCAATATAAAAATATCCCAAAAATAAAAGTCCTCAGAATGCCACGCCAATTTAATATGATTTTTTTGGGAATATTTGAGGATTTGCTGTGCAAAAATTACTACGGGAGGAGCTGCCACCTGGCCACGAGGGTGGTGGGCGCGCTCCCCCTATAGGGCGAGCCCCCTGCCTCGTGGGACCACGGTGGCCCTCCTCCACTTATCCCAGCACCCATCTTCTTCCTCTATCTCACACAAACCCGAAAACCCAACTCAAGCACGAGTTCCAGCCACTTTTGCTGCGATTTTCGATCTCCTTGCTCAAAGCACCTCTCGCAAAACTACTTGGGGAGATTGTTCCTTGGTATGTCACTCCTCCATTGGTCCAATTACTTTTTGTTCTAGTGCTTTATTCTTTGCAAATTTTTGCTGCATAGGTGACCATGTTCTTGAGCTTGCATGTCAAATTTATATGGTTCCAAGTAGTTCTAATGCTTGATATAGGCTCTGGGCACTTGTAGGAGTAGTTGCTATCAGTTTTATTGAAGTTGGTTCACTTTTATTTTGAAGTTACTAAAAATTTCAGAATTTTACAGAAAATGATGAGAAGATCATTGAGGGGCTCATCGAGCCAAAGATAGAAGGAAAAGGCACCGAAGCCTAAGTATAATTTGTCACACACCGCGGAGATTCGGGCTTGTGAATGGCCTTCTGATGATTTCTTGAGAGCAGCCGATATCTATGAAGATTTTCATGAATTGGCTCACAATGCAGGCTTCACCGCTTTCCTCCACGACCAATGCGATCAGTATCTCTTACTGACAAATACCTTTGTGCAAAACTTTCATTTTCATTCTAAGAACTCACCACCTACGGTGGTGTTTCATTTATATGATGAGCATAAGGAAATGTTACTTTATGATTTCTGTCGGGTTTGTTTAGTCCCTTTTGAGGGCAAGACAGAAGAACCACATCATGACGATGTGGCTGGGTTTATTGATAATATCACTGTAGGAGAAACAAGGAAGGTTTCCGATGCACGAATCACTAACATACATTTTCCTGTTTTGCGTTACTTTGCATTATTTGCTAGTCGTTGTTTAATTGGACGCGGAAATTTTGGAAACCTGAGTATCCCTGATTTAATTATTCTGCTCCAAGGTTTATACAGTGATAACACTTTTAGTTTGGGCGGTATTATTGCTAGACGGTTAAATATGAACCGTACTAATGGCCCCATCTTTGGAGGCATCTATGCCACACGCCTAGCCGCACATTTTAACATACATATTAGGCATGCTGAGAAGGAAGAAAAGGTGCTACCCCGTGTTTATCTATATCATAAAAGTATGATGGCAGATGATTTTATTGTTAAGAATAGGGCAGGAGAGCTTAAGTATCAATTGTTCTTTCATAAACATCATCCTGACACTATTACCTTGCCTGCTCCTTCTTTGTTTGATTTGACTGCAGGCACGTACCTTGTTCCCTTGATGGCTATTCACGCCTACCGGAACCCTGCACCAGTCGAGGAGCCAGAACCAAAACCACAATTTGATCCTTCACGGTAGTCTAACTATCAGTGGGATCCGGAGATGATTGCCAGCCAGTGGCAATCGGAGCCTTCTTCTTCCTCATCACAGTACGACCCCAACAACTATTATTATGGATATCCGCCAGGCCAGCCGTGGCCATAGACCAACTTAGGCCAAAAGCCTAAGCTTGGGGGAGTACGTATTTCTCACCGACATTACATTTATGTTCACACACACACTCATTGCTAGATGCCGGTGCTCATACTTTTTCACTGTAATATCCATGCTAGTTTATTTTCCTTTTCCTGCTTTCTTCTTGTGTGTTTGTTAAACCTTAAGAAAAACCAAAAAAATTAGTAGTAGTTTATTTCTCTGCTGTAGTAGTAATAATTAGAAAGAAAACCCAAAAATATTTCCCGTTCTTCTTTTGCTTGTTGGGAGCTTTCCCGTTTAAATAGTTTTATTTCTTTTCTTTTATTTGGGGATCAGTAGGAGAAGACCATAATTAAATTGTTCGAGTGGCTCTTATATGCATTATTGTTGATTTAACCAAGAGCCCATATTGCCTTGTCTTCTCCCGTTTATTGAATGCTTGCAGATTCCAGCTTAGTCCAATGCATGTACACTCTTATTATTATTCACACCATTCGGTCGTGCAAGTGAAAGGCAATTATGATGATATATGATGGACTGACTAAGATGAGAAAAGCTGGTATGAACTCGACCTCTTTTGTTTTTGTAAATATGATGAGCCCGTCGTTCTTGATTCAGCTTATTATGAATAAACATGTTTGCAATGACAATTAGAGATCAGAGTTGCTTGTGCCATGCTTGATTATCTATGAGTTATAATAATTTACCTTGTATGCCAACATGCTATTGAGATGATTATGATGTGGTATGATGGGGTGGTATCCTCCTTTGAATGATTTAAGTGACTTGACTTGGCACATGTTCACGCATGTAGTTGAAATAAAATCAACATAGCCTTCACGATATTTATGTTCATGGTGGATTATATCCTACTCATGCTTGCATCCAATGTTTATTAATTTTAATGCATGTACATGGTTGTTGTCACTCTCTAGTTGGTCGCTTCCCAGTCTTTTGCTACCCTTCACTTGTACTAAGAGGGAATACTGCTTGTGCATCCAATCCCTTAAAACCCCAAAGTTATTCCAGATGAGTCCACCATACCTTCCTATATGCGGTATCTACCTGCCGTTCCAAGTAAATTTGTATGTGCCAAACTCTAAACCTTCAAATAAACATTCTGTTTTGTATGCTCGAATAGCTCATGTATCAACAAAGGTTGTCCTTATCTTCCGTGTTAGGCGGGTTATTCTCAAGAGGAGTGGACTCCGCTCCTCACTCACGAGAAAATGGTTGGTCACCGGGATTCCCATGCTTTATGCAAACTAAATCAAAATTAATTGCAAACAAAACTCCCCCTGGGACCTGATGTATGTTGGAGGAACTCGTTGTTTCGAGCAAGCCATGGATTGATGCTTGTTGGTGGAGGGGGAGTATAAACTTTACCATTCTGTTTGGGAACCGCCTATAATGTGTTTAGCATGGAATATATCGTCATCTCTTAGTTGTTACGTTGACAATGGAAGTATACCGCTCAAAATACAATTTATCTCTATTTCAAAACCGAGCTCTGGCATCTCTACAAATCCCTGCTTCCCTCTGCGAAGGGCCTATCCATTTACTTTTATGTTGAGTCATCACCCTCTTATTAAAAATCACTAGCTGGAGAGCACAACCGTCATTTGCATTCATCACCGTTAATTTATATTGGGTATAACTATGATTGAATCTCTTTTGCCATGAATTACAATGTCTAGTCAGTCCTTGATCTTTAAAGGTGCTCTGCATTTATGTTTTGCGGTCTTAGAAAGGGCTAGTGAGATACCATCTTGTTATATCATATTATGATTGTTTTGAGAAAATGTTGTCATCCGAGATTTATTATTATGACTTTCTAGTTGATTATGCTATTGATATGAGTAATGATGAGACCTGAGAATTATTGCAAGTGTGGTTAGTTATGATCTATGCTAAAAACTTGAATGTTGGCTTGAAAAGAGCAAACAGAGTTTGTAAAAGTTTTTCTTTCTTTCTTTCAGTTTGTCAACTGAATTGCTTGAGGACAAGCAAGGGTTTAAGCTTGGGGGAGTTGATACGTCTCCGTCGTATCTACTTTTCCAAACACTTTTGCCCTTGTTTTGGACTCTAACTTGTATGATTTGAATGGAACTAACCCTGACTGACGCTATTTTCAGTAGAATTACCATGATGTTGTTTTATGTGCAGAAAACAAATATTCTCGGAATGACCTGAAACTCCATGGGAGGTCTTACTAAAAATAAAAAAAATCCTCGCCAAATATGAAGACCAGGGGGCCCACACCCTTCTCACGAGGGTGGGGGGCGCGCCCCCCCTAGGGCGCACCCCCTACCTCGTGGGCCCCCTATTCGACCCTCTGACGCCAACTCCAACTCTATATATTTGCTTTCGGAGAGAAAAAATCAGAGAGAAGAAATCATCGCGTTTTACGATACGGAGCCGCCGCCAAGCCCTAAAACCTCTCGGGAGGGCTGATCTGGAGTCCGTTCGGGGCTCCGGAGAGGAGGATTCGTCGCCGTCGTCATCATCAACCATCCTCCATCACCAATTTCATGATGCTCACCGCCGTGCGTGAGTAATTCCATCGTAGGCTTGCTGGACGGTGATGGGTTGGATGAGATTTATCATGTAATCAAGTTAGTTTTGTTAGGGTTTGATCCCTAGTATCCATTATGTTCTGAGATTGATGTTGCTATGACTATGCTATGCTTAATGCTTGTCAGTAGGGCCCAAGTGCCATGATTTCAGATCTGAACCTATTATGTTTTCATGAAGATATGTGAGTTCTTGATCCTATCTTGCAAGTCTATAGTCACCTACTATGTGTTATGATCCGGCAACCCCGAAGTGACAATAATCGGGACCATAGTTTGAGGAGTTCATGTATTCACTATGTGCTAATGCTTTGTTCCGGTTCTCTATTAAAAGGAGGCCTTAATATCCCTTAGTTTACAATAGGACCCCGCTGCCACGGGAGGGTAGGACAAAAGATGTCATGCAAGTTCTTTTCCATAAGCACGTATGACTATATAGGGAATACATGCCTACATTACATTGATGAATTGGAGCTAGTTCTGTGTCACCCTATGTTATGACTGTTACATGATGAACCGCATCCGGCATAATTATCCATCACTGATCCGGTGCCTACGAGTTTTCCACATACTGGTTCTCGCTTATTTACTTTTCCGCTGCTACTGTTACAATCACTACAAAATACCAAAAACATTACTTTTGTTGTCTTTACTTTTGTTGCCGCTACCACCACTATCATATTACTTTGCTACTAAACACTTTGCTGCAGATACTAAGTTTCCAGGTGTGGTTGAATTGACAACTCGGCCGCTAATACTTGAGAATATTCTTTGGCTCCCCTTGTGTCGAATCAATAAATTTGGGTTGAATACTCTACCCTCGAAAGCTGTTGCGATCCCCTATACTTGTGGGTTATCACATGCATCTAGAGTATTAAGTTAAAAACAGAGTAATGCCTTAAGCAAGATGACATGATGTAGAGAGATAAATTCATGCAATATGAAATAAACCCCATCTTGTTATCCTCGATGGCAACGATGCAATACGTGCCTTGCTGCCCCTTCTGTCACTGGGTAAGGACACCGCAAGATCAAACCCAAAGCTAAGCACTTCTCCCATGGCAAGAGCTACCAATCTAGTTGGCCAAACCAAACGGATAATTCGAAGAGACTTGCAAAGATAACCAATCATACATAAAAGAATTCAGAGATGATTCAAAAATTATTCATAGATAGACTTGATCATAAACCCACAATTCATCGGTCTCAACAAACACACCGCAAAAAGAAGATTACATCGAATAGATCTCCACAAGAGAGGGGGAGAACTTTGTATTGAGATTCAAAGAGAGAGAAGAAGCCATCTAGCTACTAACTATGGACCCAAAGGTCTGAGGTAACTACTCACACTTCATCGGAGAGGCTAGGATGATGTAGAAGCCCTCCGTGATGATGACCCTCTTCCGGCGGAGCTCCAGAATAGGCCCCAAGATGGGATCTCGTGGATACAGAATGTTGCGGTGGTGGAATTAGGTTTTTGGCTCCTCTTCTAATAGTTTGGGGGTACGTGTGTATATATAGGAGGAAGAAGTACGCATGATGAGCAACAAGGGGCCCACGAGGAAGGGGGCGCGCCCTATGGGGGGGGGCGCCCCGCACCCTCGTGACTTCCTGTTTTGTTCCTTGGAGCAGGGTCCAAGTCTCATGGATCACGTTCGGTGACAAAATCACGTTCCCGAAGATTTTATTCCGTTTGGACTCCGTTTGATATTCCGTTTCTTCGAAACACTAAAATAGGCAAAAAAACAGCAATTCTGGGCTGGGCCTCCGGTTAATAGGTTAGTCCCAAAAATAATATAAAAGTGGAAAATAAAGCCCAATATAGTCCAAAACAGTAGATAATATAGCATGGAGCAATCAAAAATTATAGATACATTGGAGACGTATTAGGCATCCCCAAGCTTAATTCCTGCTCGTCCTCGAGTAGGCAAATGATAAAAAGAGAATTTTTGATGCGGAGTGCTACTTGGCATAATTTCAATGCAAATCTTCTTAATTGTGGTATGAATATTGAGATTAGAAAGATTCAAGACAAAAGTTTATATTGACATAAAAATAATAATACTTCAAGCATACTAACAAAGCAATTATGTCTTCTCAAAACAACATGGCTATGCTCCATCTTCACCACACAAAGTATTTAAATCATGCACAACCCTGATGACAAGCCAAGCAATTGTTTCATACTCTAACTTTTTCAAAACTTTTTCAATCTTCACGCAATACATGAGCGTGATCCATGGATATAGCACTATAGGTGGAATAGAATGGTGGTTGTGGAGAAGACAAAAAGGAGGGGAAGATAGTCTCACATCAACTAGGTGTATCAACGGGCTATGGAGATGCCCATCAATAGATATCAATGTGAGTGAGTAGGGATTGCCATGCGACAGATGCACTAGAGCTATAAATGTATGAAAGCTCAAAAAGAAACTAAGTGGGTGTGCATCCAACTTGCTTGCTCACGAAGACCTAGGGCAATTTTGAGGAAGCCCATCATTGGAATATACAAGCCAAGTTCTATAATGTAAAATTCCCACTAGTATATGAAACTGACAACATATGAGACTCTCTATATGAAGAACATGGTGCTACTTTGAAGCACAATATATGAGACTTGCTATGTCATGGTGCTACTTTGAAGCACAAGTGTGGAAAAAGGATAGTAGCATTGCCCCTTTTTTTGGGGCCTTCTTTTTTTGGCCTTTCTCTTTCTTTTTTTATTTTTTTATTGGGACAATGCTCTATTGAATGATGATCATCACACTTTTATTTATTTACAACTCAATGATTACAAATCGATTCTAAAACAAAGTATGACTCTATATGGATGCCTCCGGCGGTGTATCGGGATATGCAATGAATCAAGAGTGACAAGTATGAAGAAATTATGAACGGAGGCTTTGCCACAAATACTATGTCAACTACATGATCATGCTAAGCAATATGACAATGATGAATGTGTCATGATGAACTAGATGGTGGAAAGTTGCATGGTAATATATCTCGGAATGGCTATGGAAATGCCATAATAGGTAGGTATGGTTCCTGTTTTGAGGAAGGTATATGGTAGGTGTATGATACCGGCGAAAGGTGCGCGGTATTAGAGAGGCTAGCAAAGGTGGAAGGGTGAGAGTGCGTATAATGCATGGACTTAACATTACTCATAAAGAACTCATATAATTATTGCAAAAATCTAGAAGTTATCAAAGCAAAGTATTACGCGCATGCTCCTAGGGGGATAGATTGGTAGGAAAAGACCATCGCTCGTCCCCGACCGCCACTCATAAGGAAGACAATCAATAAATAAATCATGCTCCGACTTCGTAACATAATGGTTCACCATATGTGCATGCTACGGGAATCACAAACTCTAACACAAGTATTCTTTAAATTCACAACTACTCAACTAGCATGACTTTAATATTATCACCTCCATATCTCAAAACAATTGTCATGCTTCAATCTTTTCTTAGTATTCAACACACTCAAAAGAAAGTTCCACAAATCTTGAATACCAAGCATATTATTATTAAGCAAATTACCATGCTATTAGAGACTCTCAAAATAATTTAAGTGAAGCATCAGATATCAATAGTTTCTTTAAAACAAATCCACCACCATGATCTAAAATATCTAAGGGTGTGTTTGGTTCAAGAACGAAGTGGAATGGAATGTCATGGTTCCATTCCACAGGAATGGGTCGGTTCCGTTCCTATGTTTGGCTTTGAGTATTAGATAGAATGGAATGGTTACGTTCTGGTGTTTGGTTCGGGAGTTGGAACGGTATTATTTTCAGTAACAGGATGAATAACTTTAACTCTTTGTATTTTCAGCAGCAAAGTATTCAAGTTCTGAGAAATATTTGAATTTTATTTGCAACACCAACAATTTATAGATATACTCAAGCATATATCGAACATAAATTCACACTAATTTTCTATTTAACAAGACACATATATAGGTAAAAAAATCATTACCCAACAATTCAACATACACATGAAGCAAAAATCATAAAAAATTAGATGTTGCTGCTATACTAATTAATCCAACATGCGCACCAAGCAATTCCTATACTGCTGCTATACTTGTCTTTGTACTAGGCGATGGCGCTCTTTGTTGCTGCTGCTCCGTTGCCTGCTAGCTACTTCTTGCCCAGCCTCTGCTACTCTACTCCTCCACGGCCGCCGCTGCCGCCGAAGGCAGCCAGGGAATCAATCCGCCGCAAGCCGCTGCTACTGAGGAGCGCCACCAGAAATCCATCTGCCGCAAGCTAGGGAATCAATCAGCAACAGGGAGACAAGGGATGAGCCTGGGATGACCAGATCAGGGACCGGAGGTGGAGCAGGGCTGCAGATCGAGAGAGGCGGAGTTGGCCGACGGTGAGGGAAGGAATCGGGGCGGGGCGGTTGCGGCGCAGATCGAGGGAGTGAGAGACAAGGGGGAGGCGACGCACCATGGAGGAGAGGTGATAGGACTGGGAGTGCGAGGGGAGAGCCGGTTCCGCGTCGTCCGCTCGTTTTGGAGGTCTCACTCGGTTCCGCATCTAGGGCGAATATTCGGCCCATGGGAACGAGGTGGTGATACTCCATCTGCCAACTGAACACGAGAACCAGGCCCGGGAATGGGTCGGACCCATGACATTCCAGTCTGTTCCAGCAACTAAACACACCCTAAGTGAAGCACATAGAGAAAAATTAGAACGCTCAAAAGATATAAGTGAAGCACATAGAGCAAAACTACTTAGCTCAAAAGATATAAGTGAAGCACATAGAGCAAAATTATCTAGCTCAAAAGATATAAGTGAAGCACATAGAGTCTTCTATCAAATTTTAATTCATGTATGGCTCTCTCAAAAGGTGTGTACAGCAAGGATGATTGTGGCATACTAAGACACAAAGACACAAATAATACAAGACGCTCCAAGCAAAACACATATCATGTTGGTGAATAAAAATATAGCTCCAAGTAAATTACCGATGGAAGTGGACGAAAGAGGGGATGCCTTCCGGGGCATCCCCAAGCTTTGACTTTTTGGTGTCCTTGGATTATCTTGGGGGTGCCATGGGCATCCCCAAGCTTAGGCTCTTTCCACTCCTTGTTCCATGATCCATCAAAAGAATTCACCCAAAACTTGAAAACTTCACAACACAAAACTCAAAATAGAAAACTCGTGAGCTCCGTTAGCGAAAGAAAACAAAAGACCACTTCAAGTTACTGTAATGAACTCATTCTTTATTTATATTGGTGTTAAACCTACTGTATTCAAACTTCTCTATGGATTATAAACTATTTTACTAACCATAGATTCATCAAAATAAGCAAACAACACACGAAAAACAGAATATGTCCAAACCAGAACAGTCAGTACTAATCTGTATCTATTGCAAGATCTGGAACCCCAAAAATTCTAAAATAAATTTCTGGACGTGAGGAATTTATGTATTAATCATCTGCAAAAAGAATTAACTAAATATCACTTTTTAAATAAAAATGACAGCAGTTCTCGTGAGCGCTAAAGTTTCTGTTTTTTACAGCAAGTTCAACAAGACTTTCCCCAAGTCTTCCCAACGGTTCTACTTGGCACAAACACTAATTAAACACAATAAATACAACAAAAACAGAGGCTAAATAATTTATTTATTACTTAGCAGGAGCAAAAAGCAAGGAATAAAAATAAAATTGGGTTGCCTCCCAACAAGCGCTATCGTTTAACTCCCCTAGCTAGGCATAAAAGAGAGGATAGATCTAAGTATTGCCATCTTTGGTAGGCAATCCATAAGTGGCTCTCATGATAGTTTCATATGGTAATTTTATTTTCTTTCTAGGAAAGTGTTCCATGCCCTTTTTTAATGGAAATTGAAATCTAATATTCCCTTCCTTCATATCAATATTCGCACCAACCGTTCTAAGGAAAGGTCTGCCAAGAATAATAGGGCAAGAAGGATTGCAATCTATATCAAGAACAATGAAATCTACGGGCACATAATTCCTATTTGCAACAATAAGAACATCATTAATCCTTCCCATAGGTTTCTTAATAGTGTAATCCTCAAGATGCAAGTTTAGAGAGCAATCATCAAAATTACGGATATCTAGCAAATCACACAAAGTCTTGGGAATAGTAGAGACACTAGCACCCAAATCACACAAAGCATAAAACTCATGATCTTTAATTTTAATTTTAATAGTTTGTTCCCACTCATCATAGAGTTTTCTAGGGATAGAAACTTTCAACTCAAGTTTTTCTTCATAAGATTGCATCAAGGCATCAACAATATGTTCGGTGAAGGCTTTATTTTGACTATAAGAATGTGGAGAATTTAGCACAGATTGCAACAAAAAATACAATCAATTAAAGAGAAACTTTCATAATTAAATTCCTTGAAATCCAATATAGTGGGTTTAGCAACATGTAGACTTTATTTCTTTCAATCCCACTTTCATCAATTTCATCATTAAGATCTAAATACTCCGAATTTTTAGAACGCCTTCCAGGTAAAGGAAGATCATATTCAGTTTCATCAAGATTAATATTGCAAAACAAAGATTTAATAGGGGACACATCAATAACTTTTAGATCTTCATCTTGATTTTCATAGGAATTGGAGGAACACGCTTTAATAAGGCATCTTTGGAAGCACGCATCCTAGCGGTTCTTTCCTTGCACTCATCAATGGAAATTATCATGGCTTTGAGAGACTCATTGATATCATGCTTAGGAGGAATAGATATAAGCTTTAAAGAATCAACCTCAAGAGAAATTCTATCAACGTTTCTAGCCAAATCATCAACTTTAAGCAATTTCTCCTCAAGCAAAGCATTAAAATTCTTTTGCGAATTCATAAATTCTTTAACACTATTCTCAAATTCAAAGGGCATATTATTATAATTTCCATAAGAGTTGTTGTAGGAATTCCCATAATTATTAGAAGGATTACTAGGATATGGCCTAGGATTAAAATTCCCTCTATAAGCGTTGTTACCAAAATTATTCCTACCAACAAAATTCACATCCATAGATTCATTGTTATGCTCAATCAAAGTAGACAAAGGCATATCATTAGGATCAGAAGAAACACTCTTAGTAGCAAATAATTTCATAAGTTCATCCATCTTTCCACTCAACACATTGATTTCTTCTATCGCATGCACTTTTTTATTAGAAGTTCTTTTAGTATGCCATTGAGAATAATTAACCATAATATTATCTAGGAGTTTAGTAGCATCTCCTAAAGTGATTTCCATAAAAGTGCCTCCCGCGGCCGAATCTAAAAGATTTCTAGAAGCAAAATTCAATCCGGCATAAAAAATTTGTATAATCATCAACAAATTCAAACCATGAGTGGGGCAATTACGTATCATTAATTTCATTATCTCCCAAGCTTGTGCAACATGTTCATGATCAAGTTGCTTAAAATTCATAATATCGTTTCTAAGAGAGATGATCTTAGCGGGAGGAAAATACTTAAAGATAAAAGCATCTTTGCACTTGTTCCATGAATCAATACTATTCTTAGGCAAAGACGAAAACCAAGCTTTAGCACGATCTCTAAGCGAAAAAGGAAATAGCTTCAATTTAACGACATCATTATTGACATCTTTTTTCTTTTGCATATCACATAAATCAATGAAGCTATTCAGATGAGTAGCGGCATCTTCACTAGGAAGGTCGGCGAATTGATCTTTCATAACAAGATTCAACAAAGCAGTATTAATTTCACAAGATTCAACATCGGTAAGAGGATCAATCGGAGTGCTAAGGAAATCATTATTATTGGTATTGGTGAAGTTACACAATTTAGTATATCTTGAGCCATCGCGACAAACAAGCAATCTAACACACGAGCAAACAAAAAGGCAAGCGGGCAAAAAGAGGCAAATAGAGAGGGAGGATAGGGAGAGACAGGGCGAATAAAACGGCAAGGGTGAATTGGGGGAGAGGAAAACGAGAGGCAAATGGAAAATAATGTAATGCGAGAGATAGGGATTGTGATGGGTGCTTGGTATGTTGACTTTTTGCGTTGACTCCCCGTCAACGGCGCCAGAAATCCTTCTTGCTACGTCTTGAGATTGCGTTGGTTTTCCCCGAAGAGGAAGGGATGATGCAGGAGAGTAGCGTAAGTATTTCCCTCAGTTTTTGAGAACCAAGGTATCAATCCAGTAGGAGGCCACGCTCAAGTCCCTCGTACCTGCACAAAGCGATAGCTACTCGCAACCAACGCGATTAGGGGTTGTCAATCCCTTCACGGTCACTTACGAGAGTGAGATCTGATAGATATAATATTTTTGGTACTTTTGGTATAAAGATGCAAAGTAAAAAGTAAAAGCAAATTAAAAAAGCAAAGCAAGATTAAAGTGATGGAGATTGATATGATGAGAATAGACCCGAGGGCCATAGGTTTCACTAGTGGCTTCTCTCAAGAGCATAAGTATTCTACGGTGGGTGAACAAATTACTATTGAGAAATTGATAGAATTGAGCATAGTTATGAGAATATCTAGGCATGATCATGTATATAGGCATCATCTTCGTGACAAGTAGATCGAAACGATTCTGCATCTACTACTATTACTCCACTCATCGACCGCTATCCAGCATGCATCTAGAGTATTAAGTTAAAAACAGAGTAACGCCTTAAGCAAGATGACATGATGTAGAGAGATAAATTCATGCAATATGAAATAAAGACCATCTTGTTATCCTCGATGGCAATGATGCAATACGTGCCTTGCTGCCCCTTCTGTCACTGGGTAACGACACCGCAAGATCGTACCCAAAGCTAAGCACTTCTCCCATGGCAAGAACTACCAATCTAGTTGGCCAAACCAAACGGATAATTCAAAGAGACTTGCAAAGATAACCAATCATACATAAAAGAATTTAGAAAAGATTCAAATATTATTCATAGATAGACTTGATCATAAACCTACAATTCATCGGTCTCAACAAACACACCGCAAAAAGAAGATTACATCGAATAGATCTCCACAAGAGAGGGGGAGAACTTTGTATTGAGATTCAAAGAGAGAGAAGAAGCCATCTAGCTACTAACTATGGACCAGAAGGTCTAAGGTAAAATACTCACACTTTATCGGAGAGGCTAGGATGATGTAGAAGCCCTCCGTGATGACGGCCCTCTTCCGGCGGAGCTCCGGAACAGGCCCCAAGATGGGATCTCGTGGATACAGAAAGTTTCGGTGGTGGAATTAGGTTTTTGGCTCCTCTTCTGATAGTTTGGGGGTACGTGTGCATATATAGGAGGAAGAAGTACGCCAGAGGAGCAACGAGGGGCCCACGAGGCAGGGGGCGCGCCCTAGGGGGGGCCCACCCTCGTGACCACCTCTTTTGTTCCTTGGAGCAGGGTCCTAATCTCCTGGATCACGTTCGGTGAGAAAATCACGTTCTCGAAGATTTTATTCTGTTTGGACTCCGTTTGATATTCTGTTTCTTCGAAACACTGAAATAGGCAAAAAAACAACAATTCTGGGTTGGGCCTCCGGTTAATAGGTTAGTCCCAAAAATAATATAAAAGTGGAAAATAAAGCCCAATATAGTCCAAAACAGTAGATAATATAGCATGGAGCAATCAAAAATTATAGATACGTTGGAGACGTATCAGGCATCGGTCACGGAAGGCCTCTACATCAACTCCATGGCCCCTCTGATGATGTGTGAGTAGTTTGCTTCAGAGCTCCGGGTCCATAGTTATTAGCTAGATGGCTTCTTCTCTCTCTTTGAATCTCAATACAAAGTTATCCTCGATCTTCTTGGAGATCTATTCGGTGTAACTCTTTTTGCGATGTGTTTGTCGAGATCCGATGAATTGTGGGTTTATGATCAAGTCTATCTATGAACAATATTTTATTCTTCTTTGAAATCTTTTATGCATTATTGGTTATCTTTGCAAGTCTCTTCGAATTATAATTTGGTTTGGCCTACTAGATTGATCTTTCTTGCAATGGGAGAAGTGCTTAGCTTTGGGTTCAATCTTGCGGTGCTCGATCCCAGTGACAGAAAGGGAAACGACATGTATTGTATTGTTGCCATCGAGGATAAAAAGATGGGGTTTATATCATATTGCTTGATTTTATCCCTCTACATCATGTCATCTACCTAATGCGTTACTCTGTTCTTATGAACTTAATACTCTAGATGCATGCTAGATAGCGGTCGATGTGTGGAGTAATAGTAGTAGATGCAGGCAGGAGTCGGTCTACTTGTAGCGGATGTGATGCCTATATACATGATCATGCCTAGATATTCTCATAATTATTCGCTTTTCTATCAATTGCTCGATAGTAATTTGTTCACCCACCGTAATACTTATGCTATCTTGAGAGAAGCCAGTAGTGAAGCCTATGGCCCCGGGGTCTATTCTCCATCATATAAATCTTCCGTCAACAAGCTATTTCCATTACCTTTTATTTTGCAATCTTTACTTTTACTCTTTATCATAAAAATACCAAAAATAGTATCTTATCATCTCTATCAGATCTCACTCTCATAAGTGACCTGAAGGGATTGACAACCCCTTTATCGCGTTGGTTGCGAGGTTCTTATTTGTTTGTGTAGGTACGAGGGACTTGCGTGTGGCTTCCTACTGGATTGATACCTTGGTTCTCAAAAACTGAGGGAAATACTTACGCTACTTTGTTGCATCATCCTTTCCTCTTCAAGGAAAAACCAACGCAGTGCTCAAGAGGTAGCAAGAAGGATTTCTGACGCCGTTCCGGGGAGTCTTCGCACAAGTCAAGACATACCAAGTACCCATCACAAACTCTTATCCCTCCCATTACATTAATTTCCATTTGCCTCTCGTTTTCCTCTCCCCCACTTCACCCTTGCCATTTTATTCGCCCTCTTTTTCTGTTCCCCTTCTCTTTTCCAGTCCGGCTCTTTTTGCTTGTTTCTTGTTTGCTTGTGTGTTAGATCGCTTGCTTGTCTCGATGGCTCAAGATAATACTAAATTGTGTGACTTTTCCAATACCAACAATAATAATTTTATTAGCACTCCAATTGCTCCTCTTACCGATGCTGAATCCTGTGAAATTAATGCTGCTTTGCTGAATCTTGTCATGAAAGATCCATTTTCTGGCCTTCCTAATGAAGATGCCGCTACCCATCTAAACAACTTTTTTGATTTATGTGATATGCAAAAGAAGAAAGATATGGATAATGATATTGTTGAACTGAAGCTATTCCCGTTTTCTCTTAGAGATCGTGCTAAAACTTGGTTTTCGTCTTTGCCTAAAAATAGTATCGATTCATGGAATAAGTGCAAAGATGCTTTTATCTCTAAGTATTTTCCTCTCGCTAAGATCATCTCTCTTAGAAACGATATTATGAATTTTAAGCAACTTGATCATGAACATGTTGCACTGATAACCCACAAGTATAGGGGATTGCAACAGTTTTCGAGGGTAGAGTATTCAACCCAAATTTATTGATTCGACACAAGGGGAGCCAAAGAATATTCTCAAGTATTAGCAGCTGAGCTGTCAATTCAACCACACCTAGAAACTTAATATCTGTAGCAAAGTATTTAGTAGCAAAGTAATATGATGGTAGTGGCAACGGTAGCAAAAGGTAATGATAACAAAAGTAATGTTTTTGTTATTTTGTAGTGATTGTAACAATAGCAACGGAAAAGTAAATAAGCGAAGAACAATATATGGAAAGCTCGTAGGCAATGGATTGGTGATACAGAATTATGCCGGATGCGGTTCATCATGTAATAGTCATAACCTAGGGTGACACAGAACTAGCTCCAATTCATCAATGTAATGTAGGCATGTATTTCGAATATAGTCATACGTGCTTATGGAAAAGAACTTGCATGACATCTTTTGTCCTACCCTCCTGTGGCAGCGGGGTCCTAACGGAAACTAAGGGATATTAAGGCCTCCTTTTAATAGAGTACCGAAACAAAGCATTAACACATAGTGAATACACGAACTCCTCAAACTACGGTCATCACCGATAAGTATCCTGATTATTGTCACTTCGGGGTTCAGATCATAACACATAATAGGTGACTATAGACTTGCAAGATAGGATCAAGAACTCTCATATATTGATAAAAACATAATAGGTTCAGATCTGAAATCATGGCACTCAGGCCCTAGTGACAAGCATTAAGCATAGCAAAGTCATAGCAACATCAATCTCAGAACATAGTGGATACTAGGGATCAAACCCTAACAAAACTAACTCGATTACATGATAAATCTCATCCAACCCATCACCGTCCAGCAAGCCTACGATGGAATTACTCACGCGCGGCGGTGAGCATCATGAAATTGGTGATGGAGGATGGTTGATGATGACGACGGCGACGGATTCCCCTCTCCGGAGCCCCGAACGGACTCCAAATCAGCCCTCCCGAGAGGTTTTAGGGCTTGGCGGCGGCTCCGTATCGTAAAACGCGATGAATTCTTCTCCTTTATTTTTTCTCCCCGAGAGCAAATATATAGAGTTGGAGTCGGGGTCGGAGGAGCTCCAAGGGGCCCACGAGGTAGGGGGCGCGCCCGCGCGCCCCCACCCTCGTGGCTAGGGTGTGGGCCCCCTGGTCTTCATCTTTTGCAAGGATTTTTTATTATTTCCGAAAAGATGTTCCGTGAAGTTTCAGGTCATTCCGAGAACTTTAGTTTCTGCACATAAATAACACCATGGTAATTCTGCTGAAAACAGCATCAGTCCGGGTTAGTTCCATTCAAATCATGCAAGTTAGAGTCCAAAACAAGGGCAAAAGTGTTTGGAAAAGTAGATACGGCGGAGACGTATCAACTCCCCCAAGCTTAAACCTTTGCTTGTCCTCAAGCAATTTAGTTGACAAACTATAAAGAAAAACTTTTACAAACTCTGTTTGCTCTTGTTGTTGTAAATATGTAAAGCCAGCATTCATGTTTTCAGCAAAGATTATGAACTAACCATATTTACAATAACGCATAGGTCTCATGTTTACTCATATCAATGGCATAATCAACTAGCGAGCAATAATAATAAATCTCGGATGACAACACTTTATCAAAACAATCATAATATGATATAACAAGACGTTATCTCGCTAGCCCTTTCTAAGACCGCAAAACATAAATGCAGAGCACCTTTAAAGATCAAGGACTGACTACACGTTGTAATTCTTGGTAAAAGAGATCCAGTCAAGTCATACTCAATGTAAACTAATAGTAATGGATGCAAATGACAGTGGTGCTCTCCAACTGGTGCTTTTTAATAAGAGGATGATGACTCAACAAGAAAGTAAATAGATAGGCCCTTCGCAGAGGGAAGCAGGGATTTGTAGAGGTGCCAGAGCTCGGTTTTGAAATAGAGGTGAATAATATTTTGAGCGGTACACTTTCATTGTCAACATAACAACCAAGAGATGGTCGTATCTTCCATGCTACACACATTATAGGCGGTTCCCAAACAGAATGGTAAAGTTTCTACTCCCCCTCCACCAATAAGCATCAATCCATGGCTTGCTCGAAACAACGAGTGCCTCCAACTAACAAGAGTCCCAGGGGGAGTTTTATTTGCTATTATTTTGATTTTGATTTGCATAAAGCATGGGACTGGGCATCCCGGTGACCAGCCACTTTCTCATGAGGGAGGAGCAAGGTCCACTCCTCTTGAGAATAACCCGCCTAACATGGAAGATAGGGACAACCCTAGTTGATACATGAGCTATTTGAGCATACAAAACAAGATATTTATTTGAAGGTTAGAGTTTGGCACATACAAATTTACTTGGAACGGCAGGTAGATACCATATATAGGTAGGTATGGTGGACTCATATGGAATAACTTTGGGGTTTATGGAGTTGGATGCACAAGCAGTATTCCCGCTTAGTACAGATGAAGGCTAGCAAAAGACTGGGAAGCGACCAGCTAGAGAGCGACAATAGTCATGAACATGCATTAAAATTAATCAACACCGAATGCAAGCATGAGTAGGATATAATCCACCATGAACATAAATATCGTGAAGGCTATGTTGATTTTGTTTCAACTACATGCGTGAACATGCACCAAGTCAAGTCACTTAAATCATTCATAGGAGGATACCACCCTATCATACCACATCACAACCATTTTAATAGCATGTTGGCACGCAAGGTAAACCATTATAAGCTCCTAGCTAATCAAGCATGGCACAAGAAACTATGATCTCTAGTTGTCATTGCAAACATGTTTATTCATAATAGGCTTAATCAGGAACGATGAACTAATCATATTTACAAAAACAAGAGAGGTCGAGTTCATACCAGCTTTTCTCATCTCAATCGGCCATCATATATCGTCATAATTGCCTTTCACTTGCACAACCGAATGATGCGGATAATAATAATAATAATAGTGCACGTGCATTGGACTAAGCTGGAATCTGCAAGCATTCAATTCAAGAGAGAAGACGAGGTGATATGGGCTCTTTTGTCAGATCAACAATAATGCGTATAAGAGCCACTTCAACAATTTAATCATGGTCTTCTCCTATCGACCCCCAAAGAAAAGAAAAGAAATAAAACTATTTACACGGGAAAGCTCCTATCGACCCCCAAAGAACAGGAAATCTTTTGGGTTTTCTTTTTAATTACTACTACAAGCATGGAAATTAAACTAATAAAAAGCTACAACTAATTTTTTTTGGTTTTTCTTAAGGTTTATTAAACACACAAGAAGAAAGCATAAAAAGGAAAATAAACTAGCATGGATGATACAATGAAAACGTATGAGCACCGACATCTAGCAATGAGTGTGTGAACATGAATATAATGTCGGTGAGAAATACGTACTCCCCCATACTTAGGCTTTTGGCCTAAGTTGGTCTATGGTCACGGTTGGCCTGGCGGATATCCATAATAGTAGTTGGGGTCATACTGCGATGCAGCGGCTATCGCCTCCTGAGCTGCAGCGTGGCAACGAGTGGCCTCCGCCCTCCTCTCGTACTCATCTGCCTCCTCTCTGGTAATAACATATCTTCCTTTTGCCTGATAATCAAAGAAGGTAGGAGCAGGGAGAGTAATACGGACAGCACGACGCCTGTCAAAGATTAAGCGATGCTGGAGAGGTGATTCATTCCTCTCGACAAACTAGTGGTGAACCATAGCCTCATAATCCAAATAAGCAGGAGGCAACTCAATATCATCTTCGCATATGGCTATACCAAGAAAATTAGCTATGCAGGTTGCATAAATTCCACCAAAGAAATCTCCATTAAATCTATTAAGATGCAACCTATGTGCAAAAATGGCTCCCAAATTATAAGATTTATCTCCTAACACAACACTCCTAAGAATACTGAGGTCAGGGACACACATGTGACATGCCTCATCTTTACCATTAATGCATCTACCTATGAAGAGAGCAAAATAATGTATAGCAGGAAAGTGAATGCTCCCTATGGTAGCTTGTGTTATATCTCTAGATTCCCCCACAGTTATACTAGCAAGAAAATCTCTAAATTCAGATTTGTGAGGTTCCCTAACACTACCCCATTGTGGAAGTTTGCAAGCAGTGGTAAAATCCTCTAAGTCCATAGTGTAAGAATTTTCATAAAGATCAAATAGGACAGTTGGAGAATTACGTGAAGATGAAAATTCAAACCTCCTCACAAAGGAACTAGTGAGATAGTGATACTGGCTGCACTTTTCTTCCTCGAAGCTCACAAGATCAGCGTTACGCAAATATGCGTTAAATTCTTCCTTAATTCCCACTCGATCCATAAAAATTTTCGTAAGCCATTCACGAGGACGCACTGGAGCGTCTCTTGGTGGCTCTTCATCAGCATCACGCATTGCAAGCCTGGGCTCTTGTTTCCTTGAAGAGCCACCTTGATACATTTTCGTAAACATGTTTCTTCCTCTGAAAAATTTCTGAAATTTTTAGTAACCTCAAAATAAAAGTAAACAAAACTCAACAAAATTGATCGCAACTACTCCTACAAGCGCCTAGAGCCTATATCAAGCATCAAAACTACTTTTGACCATATAAATTTGACATGCAAGCTCAAGAACAGGGTCACCTAAGCAACAAAAATTTGCAATGAATAAAGCACTAGAAGAAAAACTAGTTTGACCAATGGAGGAGTCACATACCAAGGAACAATTTCCCCAGGCAGTTTTGTGAGAGGTGCTTTGAGCAAGGAGATCGAAAATGGTAGCAAAATGAGCTTGGGCTCGGGTTTGAGCTAGATATTCGTGTTTGTGGGAGGAAGAAGGAGTGTGTGGGTGCAGGAATAAGTGGAGGAGGGACACTATGGGCCCATGAGGCAGGGGCGCGCCCAGGGGTAGGGCGCGCCCTCCACCCTCGTGGCCAGGTGGATGCCCCTCGTGTTGTGTTCTTGGTGCCAAATATTCTCAAATATTCCAGAAAAAAATCATATTTAAATTTCAGGGCATTTGGAGAACTTTTATTTTCGAGGTATTTTTATATTGCACGGATAATTCAGCTAACACACGGAAAATACTTATTTTTCTTTTATTTAATATAAATAATAGAAAGTAGAAAGAGGGTACAGAGAATTGTGTTTTCTAGTTTCATCCATCTCATGATCATCAAAAGGAATCCACTAACAAGGTTGATCAAGTCTTGTTAACGAACTCATTCCGAATAACATGGAACCGGAGAAATTTCGAATAACACTATGTTACCTCAACAGGGATGTGCACATCCCCAATAATAAGAGTATCATATTTCTTCTCGACAGTAGGAAGAGGAAATTCAAAACCTCCAAATATAATCGATGGAATTTTCAAATAGATTTGATACTATGAACTTGAGGTTGTTTCCTCGGAAAGTGTACAGTATGCTCATTACCATTAACATGAAAAGTGACATTGCCTTTAGTGCAATCAATAACAGCCCCTCCAGTATTCAAAAAGGGTCTTCCAAGAATAATAGACATACTATCGTCCTCGGGAATATAAAGAATAACAAAGTCTATTAAAATAGTAACGTCTGCAACTACAACAGGCACATCCTCACAAATACCGACAGGTATAGCAGTTGATTTATTAGCCATTTGCAAAGATATTTCAGTAGCTGTCAACTTATTCAAATCAAGTCTACGATATAAAGAGAGAGGCATAACACTAACACCGGCTCCAAGATCACATAAAGCAGTTTTAACATAGTTTCTTTTAATGGAGCATGGTATAGTGGGTACTCCTGGATCTCCAAGTTTCTTTGGTATTCCATCCTTAAAAGTATAATTAGCAAGCATGGTGGAAATTTCAGCTTTCTTTCTTTTATTAGTGACAATTTCTTTCATATACTTAGCATAAGGATTCATTTTAAGCATATCAGTTAATCGCATACGCAAAAAGATAGGTCTAATCATGTAACATCCCAAATTTTCAATTTGGAATGTTATACATTAGATCACCAATGCATATCATATTTTATTTTTCATTTTGGTTGATCCTAGAAATTCTACGCAACTCAATGACCCACGGAGAGAGTTGGAGATTTCGTTATTTTCATATTTGAGTTTTCTCAAATTTTGAGAATAGGATCATTTGATTTTATTTATTTTATCATCAATTATTTCTATTACAAAAATATGAGAGAGGGAATAAAATGACTTTCCCAAAATAAATAAATATTGAGGATTTAATAATAAAATCAAATAAGATTTTATTTCGGAGTTTTTCGGTGTTTTATTTAAATTTAGGAAAAATGTGCGTTTTTCAAAATTGCATTTAGGTCCCAAATAAATGTTCACCTTGTGCGGCTTGATTTTAGAAGCCCGTGAAAATTTATTTCGGAATTTTTGGAGTCCGTTTAGTATTTCTTTTTATTTTTCTTCCGAGCGGAATTATTTAAAAAAAACGAACCGACCTAACGGGCCGTGTCCGACTAGGACTCCGGACCGACTAGGGTATATAAGCCGGGGCAGCCCACCCGGGGGAAACCCTAGCCCAGTCGCCCGACCCCGCCCCAGCCGCCACCCGCGCCGCCGCCGCCGCCGCCCGCCACCGCGCCGCCTCGCCACCGCCGCCCGCCGGTTTCCGCCGCCGAGGTTCGCCGTCGCCTCGACTTCTGTGCCAACGGTTTTTTTAGAAAAAAAAGATCGGTTTTCGTCGGGTTTTTTTGTTTCGGTTTTTTAAATAGATCGGTTTTTCTGGTTTATTTAAATAGCGAGCGTTCGTCCGTTGGTTCGTTCTAGCGAGCGTTCGTCGTTTTTATTTTTCTCGGATTAAATCCGCGATTTTTCTGATCGCGATTCCTGATCTGATTTTCGTTTTAGTATAACTTTTCGCTCGTTTATCGGAATCAGGCGATTCAAGCGCCTAAAGTTTCGTCTCGAAACCCTCTATCGTTTAACCAACTTAAACAAGATTTTGCTACTGTAAAATTTTCCCTACATCCAGATTACTAGAATGAAGTTGTTTTCTTTCGCCGTTTGACTTTCGTTGCTTCATTCGATTTGATTCTTTTTGCCAACCGGAGTTCTTAAGTTGAACCTTCTGGTTAGATCTCTTATCTTAGTTTTACCTGTGCATTAGATGAGTACTTATTGTATGCTTGTTTGTTTGTCTGCGATAGAATACTCGGAGTGTGCCGCTTGTTACTTCGAATCTCTAGGTTTCACAGATCATCAGCAAGGCAAGTAACACTTCGATCATACCTTTTCTACCACCCAGTTTTATTGCATTAGATCAATCCTCACACATTGCATGATTAGGATCTAATTAAATTGTGGGATGGGAAGTAGTTGAGGTAGTACCTATTACCTATTTATTTTCAAACCTTTGGGAGTTACTTCTACGTTTGCTTATCATGCCATGCTATGATAGTAGACGTGGATTGGGTGAGTGATATCCAAGACAGATGTGAGACTGTTAATTAATGGTTTATCTAAGGTGGCAACTTAAACACACATCTGGGTGGATTGAGGCACCTGGGTATTCCAGGACATGCCTGTTTTCTTTTGGACCGCCACCCAGGCTCAAAGGGATCATGAGACTATTCATGCTAGAAACTTCCGTGTGCAGCCACAAGCTATTATGGGCTCTAGCATAGTTGACTAAGTTGTGCGAACTCTTACAGTGGTAGACTAGCAGATGTAGGGGGTGTAGGTGGTACAGTCTACCCGATCGTAAGGTGCAAGCGCTTCTGAAAGACTATGTCTCGGTCATCCGTCTTCTCAAACACCATGTAGTGCGAGAAACCAAACGGAGGCGATCGAGTCTTGTGGGGAAAAGTGCGCAAACCTCTGCAGAGTGTAATAAACTAATCATGGTTAGCCGTGTCCCCGGTTATGGACATCTTGAGTATCTAGTACCTGGATTATCATGTGAATCTCAACATGTTACTCTAAATTAATTTTGTTGGGTTATGTTTAATGATGATGCTTAATTGGGATTGAGAATGCTGTCAACCATTCTCAATGTTTAACAACTACCATGATAGTTAAATAATTTTATTCCTTTGAAGTAGGGAAAAATTGGCTTTACGCAAAACTATAACCATAGAGCTTTCCACCAGCCAAATATGCATATAGTATAGTTGTTTCATTCCATTACTCTCTATGTGTTACCTTGCCAGCATATTCCATGTGCTGACCCGTTTCAGGCTGCAACGTTAATGTTGCAGACTTTTCAGACGATGATTAAGGAGTTTTTAGGTCGTGGTTCTATACTCAGTGATGACGTTGGAGTTGATGGACTCACTTATCTTCCAAGCCTTCCACTGTTATCGTTATTAGATGGCCTTAAGCCATATTTATTGTAATAAGTTCTCTATGGAGACACTCGATGTAATAAGTGTGTGATTTCTACTCTGCTATAAATCCTCTGAGTTCTGTGTGGTGTCAGCATTACTGATTCAGGGATGACACCGGAGCACAGAGATCAGACCGTTTGAGGTCTGGTCGCTACAAATCATTTCAGCAAAGCGCTCAAAATCCTCGTCATCCTTTTTCTTGGATGGTTTGGGAGGAAAAGGCATGGGTTTCTGAACCTATGGTTCTCTTTCTTTGCCATGTTTCCTAGCAACAAAGTCTTTCTTATCATAACGTTGATTCTTTGATTGTGGGTTATCAAGATCAACAGCAGGTTCAATTTCTATATCATTATCATTACTAGGTTGAGCATCATCATGAACATTGTTGTTAACATTATAACTAGTTTCAGGTTCATTACCAGATTGTGTTTCAGCATCAGAAATAGAAATATCATTTGGATTCTCAGGTGGTTGAGTGATAGGTTGACTAGAAGCATGCAAAGTCCTATCGTTTTTCTTTTTCTTCCTTTTAGAAGGACTAGGTGCATCTATATTATTTCTCTGAGAATCTTGCTCAATTCTCTTAGGATGGCCTTTAGGATACAGAGGTTCCTGAGTCATTCTACCACCTCTAGTCATAACTCTAACAGCATTATCATTATTCTTACTATTCAATTCATTGAGCAAATCATTTTGAGCTTTAAGTACTTGTTCTACTTGAGTGGTAACCATAGAAGCATGTTTACTAATAAGTTTAAGTTCACCTTTCACATTAGCCATATAATCACCCAAGTGTTCAAGCATATTTGAATTGTATTTCAATTGTCTACCAAAATAAGCATTGAAGTCTTCTTGCTTAATCATAAATTTATCAAACCCATCTAAGCATGGGCTAGCAAACTTAGTAAATGGGATTTCAGCTTTATCATATCTATAGAGAGAATTTACATTTACTACCTGTGTCGGGTTATCAAGACCATGTACTTCTTCAATAGGTAATGGATTAAGATCATATGTTTCTTCAACAGGCGGTAAATTAAGAACGTGTATTTCTTCAATAGGAGGTAAATTCTTAACATCTTCAGCTTTAATACCCTTTTCTTTCATAGATTTCTGTCCCTCTTGCATATCTCAGGACTGACAAATAGAACAACTCTTTTCTTCGGAGTAGGTTTAGGAATAGGCTCAGGAAGTGTCCAATTATTTTCATTTGTCAACATATTATTCAATAGAATTTCAGCTTCATCCGGTGTTCTTTCCCTGAAAACAGAACCATCACAACTATCCAGGTAATCTCTAGAAGCATCGGTTAGTCCATTATAAAAGATATCAAGTATTTCATTTTTCTTAAGAGGATGATCAGGCAAAGCATTAAGTAACTTGAGAAGCCTCCCCCAAGCTTCTAGGAGACTCTCTTCTTCAATTTGCACAAAATTATATATATCCCTCAAAGCAGCTTGTTTCTTATGAGTAGGGAAATATTTAGCAGAGAAGTAATAAATCATATCCTGGGGACTACGCACACAACCAGGATCAAGCGAATTAAACCATATCTTAGCATCACCCTTTAATGAGAACGGAAATATTTTAAGGATATAAAAGTAGCAAGTTCTCTCATCTTTAGTGAACAGGGTGGCAATATCATTTAATTTAGTAAGATGTGCCACAACAGTTTCAGATTCATAGCCATGAAAAGGATCAGATTCAACCAAAGTAATTATATCAGGATCAACAGAGAATTCATAATCCTTATCGGTAACACAGATAGGTGAAGTAGTAAAAGTAGGGCCAGGTTTCATTCTAGCATTAAGAGATTGCTGCGTCCATTTAGTTAATAACCTCTTGAGTTCGTAGCTATCTTTGCAAGCTAAAATAGCTAAAGCAGCTTCTTTTTCAAAAACATAACCCTCAGGAATAACAGGTGATTGATATTCATTAGAGGGAGAGTCTTCATCATCACTTTCATCAATATTATCAGATTCAATATTTTCATTCTCCCTAGCAAGTTGTTCATCAAGAAATTCACCAAGTGGCACAGTAGTATCAAGCATAGAAGTAGTTTCATCATAAGTATCATGCATAGCAGAAGTGGCATCATCAATAACATGCGACATATCAGAATGAATAGCAGAAGCAGGTTTAGGTGTCGCAAGCTTACTCAAAACATAAGGTGAATCAAGTGCAGAGCTAGATGGCAGTTCCTTACCTCCCCTCGTAGTTGAGGGATAAATCTTGGTTTTTTGATCTCTCAAGTTCTTCATAATGATAAGCAGATATAAATCCCAAGTGACTCAAAGAATAGAGCTATGCTCCCCAGCAGCAGCGCCAGAAAATAGTATTGATAACCCACAAGTATAGGGATCGCAACAGTTTTCGAGGGTAGAGTATTCAACCCAAATTTATTGATTCGACACAAGGGGAGCCAAAGAATATTCCCAAGTATTAGCAGCTGAGTTGTCAATTCAACCACACCTAAAAACTTAATATCTGCAGCAAAGTATTTAGTAGCAAAGTAATATGATAGTAGTGGTAACGATAGCAAAAGGTAATGATAACAAAAGTAATGTTTTTGGTATTTTGTAGTGATTGTAACAATAGCAACGGAAAAGTAAATAAGCGAAGAACAATATATGGAAAGCTCGTAGGCAATGGATTGGTGATAGAGAATTATGCCGGATGCGGTTCATCATGTAACAGTCATAACTTAGGGTGACACAGAACTAGCTCCAATTCATCATTGTAATGTAGGTATGTATTCCGAATATAGTCATACATGCTTATGGAGAAGAACTTGCATGACATCTTTTGTCCTACCCTCCCATGGCAGCGGGGTCCTAACGGAAAGTAAGGGATATTAAGGCCTCCTTTTAATAGAGTACCAGACCAAAGCATTAACACATACATGAACTCCTCAAACTACGGTCATCACCGGTAAGTATCCCAATTATTGTCACTTCGGGGTTAATGGATCATAACACATAATAGGTGACTATAGACTTGCAAGATAGGATCAAGAACTCACATATATTGAAAAAAACATAATAGGTTCATATCTGAAATCATGGCACTCGGGCCCTAGTGACAAGCATTAAGCATAGCAAAGTCATAGCAACATCAATCTCAGAACATAGTGGATACTAGGGATCAAACTCTAACAAAACTAACTCGATTACATGATAAATCTCATCCAACCCATTACCGTCCAGCAAGCCTACGATGGAATTACTCACACACGGCGGTGAGCATCATGAAATTGGTGATGGAGGATGGTTGATGATGACGACGGCGACGGATTACCCTCTCCGGAGCCCCGAACGGACTCTAGATCAGCCCTCCCGAGAGGTTTTAGGGCTTGGCGGCGGCTCTGTATCGTAAAATGCGATGAATTCTTCTCCTTTATTTTTTCTCCCCAAAAGCAAATATATAGAGTTGGAGTCGAGGTCGGAGGAGCTCCAGGGGGCCCACGAGGTAGGGGGCGTGCCCTAGGGGCGCAGGCGCGCCCCCACCCTCGTGGCTAGGGTGTGGGCCCCTTGGTCTTCATCTTTTGCAAGTATTTTTTATTATTTCCGAAAAGATGTTCCGTGAAGTTTCAGGTCATTCCAAGAACTTTTGTTTCTGCACATAAATAACACCATGGTAATTCTACTGAAAACGGCGTCAGTCCGGGTTAGTTCCATTCAAATCATGCAAGTTAGAGTCCAAAACAAGGGCAAAAGTGTTTGGAAAAGTAGATACGGCGGAGACGTATCATGAACAAGCTTGGGAGAGGATGAAATTAATGATACGTAATTGCCCTACACATGGTTTGAATCTTTGGATGATTATACAATTTTTTTTATGCCGGATTGGACTTTGCTTCTACAAATCTTTTAGATTCGGCCACGGGAGGCACTTTTATGGAAATCACTTTAGGGGAAGCTACTAAACTCCTAGATAATATTATGGTTAATTATTCTCAATGGCACACTGAAAGATCTACTAGTAAAAAGGTGCATGCAATAGAAGAAATTAATGTTTTGAGTGGAAAGATGGATGAACTTATGAAATTGTTTGCTATTAAAAGTTTTTATTCTCATCCTAATGATATGCCTTTGTCTACTTTGATTTATAATAATAATGAATCTATGGATGTGAATTTTGTTGGTAGGAACAATTTTGGTAATAACGCGCATAGAGGTAATTTTAATCCTAGGCCTTTCCTAGTAATTCCTCTAATAATTATGGTACCTACAACAATTCTTATGGAAATTATAATAAGACGTCCTCTGATTTTGAATCTAATATTAAAGAATTTATTAGTTCGCAAAAGAATTTCAATGCTTTGATTGAAGAAAAATTGTCTAAGATTGATGAGTTGGCTACAAACATTGATAGAATTTCTCTTGATGTTGATTCTTTGAAACTTAGATTTATTCCACATAAGCATGATATCAATGAGTCTCTCAAATCTATGAGAATTTCCATTGATGAGTGCAAACAAAGAACCTCTAGGGTGCGTGCAAAAAAAGATTGCTTTGTGAAAGCGTGTTCTTCTATTTTCCATGATAAGAATGATGAAGATCTAAAAGTTATTGATGTGTCCCCTATTAAATATTTGTTTTGCAATATGAATCTTGATAATGATGGGACTGGAGATGAGTCAACTTTGGTTAAAAGGTGTTCTAATGATTCAGAGTTTTTAGATCTCGATGTAAAAATTAATAGAAGTGGGATTGGGGAGGTTAAAAATTTGCATAGCAATGAACCCACTATCTTGGATTTCAAGGAATTTAATTATGATAATTGCTCTTTGATAGACTGTACTTCCTTGTTGCAATGTGTGCTAAATTCTCCGCATGCTTATAGTCAAAACAAAGCTTTTACTAAACATATTGTTGATGCTTTATTGCAATCTTATGAAGAAAAGCTTGAATTGGAAGTTTATATCCCAAGAAAACTTTATGATGAGTGGGAACCTACTATTAAAATTAAATTTAAAGATCATGAATGCTTTGCTTTATGTGATTTGGGTGCTAGTGTTTCCACGATTCCTAAAACTTTGTGTGATTTGCTAGGTTTCCATGAAATTGATGATTGTTCTTTAAACTTGCATCTTGCGGATTCCACCATTAAGAAACCTATGGGAAGAATTAATGAAATTCTTATTATTGCAAATAGGAATTATGTGCCTGTTGATTTCATTATTCTTGATATAGATTGCAATCCTACATGTCCTATTATTCTTGGTAGACCTTTCCTTAGAACGATTGGTGCAATTATCGATATGAAGGAAGGGATTATTAGATTTCAATTTCCGTTAAGGAAGGGCATGGAACACTTTCCTAGAAATAAAAATAAATTACCTTATGAATCTATTATGAAAGCCACTTATGGAGTGCATACCAAAGATGATAATACCTAGATCTATCATTGCTTTTATGCCTAGCTAGGGGCGTTAAACGATAACGCTTGTTGGGAGGCAACCCAATTTTATTTTTGTTCCTTGATTTTTGGTTCTGTTTAGTAATAAATAATTCATATAGACTCTGTGTAGATGTGGTTTTATGCTTTTAATTAGTGTTTGTGCCAAGTAGAACCTTTGGGAAGACTTGGGGAAAGTCTTTGCGATCTTGCTGTAAAAAACAGAAACTTTAGCGCTCACGAGATTTGCTGCCATTTTTTACTGGAGAGTGATATTTAGTTAATTCTTTTTGCAGATGATTAATATATAAATTACTCACGTCCAGAAATTTATTTTATAATTTTTGGGGTTCCATAAGTATTCAAAACCTACAGATTACTACAGACTGTTATGTTTTTGACAGATTCTGTTTTTCGTGTGTTGTTTGCTTATTTAGATGAATCTATGGCTAGTAATAGAGTTTATGAACCATAGAAAAGTTGGAATACAGTAGTTTTAACACCAATATAAATAAATAATGAGTTCATTACAGCACCTTGAAGTGGTGGTTTGTTTTCTTTTACTAACGGAGCTCACGAGATTTTCTTTTAAGTTTTGTGTTGTGAAGTTTTCAAGTTTTGGGTAAAGATTTGATGGATTATGGAACAAGGAGAGGCAAGATCCTAAGCTTCGGGATTCCCAAGGCACCCCAAGGTAAAATTGAAGTACAACCTAAATCCTAAGCTTGGGGATGCCCCGGAAGGCATCCCCTCTTTCGTCTTCGTCCATCGGTAACTTTACTTGGAGCTATATTTTTATTCGCCACATGATATGTGTTTTGCTTGGAGTGTCTTGTATGATTTGAGTATTTGCCTTTTATTTGACCACAATAATCCTTGCTGTACACACTGTTTGGGAGAGACACACATGAATCGGAATTTATTTGAATACTCTATGTGCTTCACTTATACCTTTTGAGCTAGATAATTTTGCTCTAGTGCTTCGCTTATATCTTTTAGAGCACGGTGGTGGTTTTATTTTATAGAAATTATTGATATCTCATGCTTCACTTATATTATTTTGAGAGTCCCTTAGAACAGCATGGTAATTTGCTTTGGTTATGAATTTAGTCCTAATATGATAGGCATCCAAGATCGGTATAATAAAAAACTTTCATAAAAGGTGCATTGAGTACTAGGAGAAGTTTGATACTTGATAATTGTTTTGAGATATAAAGGTGGTAATATTAGAGTATGCTAGTTGAGTAGTTGTGAATTTGAGAAATACTTGCGTTGAAGGGAGCAAGTTCCGTAGCATGCACGTATGGCGACCGTTGTGTAACAAATTTTAAACATGAGGTGTTATTTGATTGTCTTCCTTATGAGTGGCGGTCGGGGACGAGTGATGGTCTCTTCCTACCAATCTATCCCCCTAGGAGCATGTGCGTGATGCTTGGTTTTTGATGACTTGTAGATTTTTGCAATAAGTATGTGAGTTATTTATGACTAATGTTGAGTCCATGGATTACGCACTCTCATCCTTCCATCATTGCTAGCCTCTTCGGTACCGTGCATTGCCCTTTATCACCTTGAGAGTTTGTGCAAACTTCACCGGCGCAATCAAACCCCGTGACATGATACGCTCTGTAACACATAAACCCCCTTATATCTTCCTCAAAACAGCCACCATACCTACCTATTATGGCATTTCCATAGCCATTCCGAGATATATTGCCATGCAACTTTCCACCGTTCCGTTTATCATGACACACATCATCATTGTCATATTGCCTTGCATGATCATGTAGTTGACATCGTATTTGTGTCAAAGCCATCGTTCGTAATTTTTCATACATGTCACTCTTGATTCATTGCCCTTCCCGGTACACCGCCGGAGGCATTCATATAGAGTCATAATTTGTTCTAGTATCGAGTTGTAATCATTGAGTTGTAAATAAATAGAAGTGTGATGATCATCATTAACAGAGCATTGTACCAAAAAAAAAAGAAAGGCCAAAATAAAAAAAGGAAGGCCCAAAAAATTTAATGAATAGGGGCAACACTACTATCCTTTTTTCCACACTTGTGCTTCAAAGTAGCACCATGATCTTTATGATAGAGAGTCTCTTGTTTTGTCACTTTCATATACTAGTGGGAGTTTTTCATTATAGAACTTGGCTTGTATATTCCAACAATGGGCTTCCTCAAATGCCCTAGGTCTTCGTGAGCAAGCAAGTTGGATGCACACCCACTTAGTTTCTTTTGTTGAGCTTTCATACATTTATAGCTCTAGTGCATCCGTTGCATGGCAATCCCTACTCCTTGCATTGACATCAATTGATGGGCATCTCCCTAGCCTATTTATTAGCCGCGTCGATGTGAGACTTTCTCCTTTTTTGTCTTCTCCACATAACCCCCATCATCTTATTCTATTCTACCCATAGTGCTATATCCATGGCTCATGCTCATGTATTGCATGAAAGTTGAAAAAAGTTTGAGATTACTAAAGTGTGAAAAAATTGCTTGACTTGTCATCGGGGTTGTGCATGACGAGAGCATTCTTGTGTGACGAAAATGGAGCATGACCAAACTATATGATTTTGTAGGGATGAACATTCTTTTGGCATGTTATTTTGAGAAGACATAATTGCTTAGTTAGTATGCTTGAAGTATTATTATTTTTATGTCAATATTAGACTTTTGTCTTGAATCTTTTGGATCTGAATATTCATGCCACAATAAAGAGAATTACATTGAGAATTATGCTAGGTAGCATTCCACATCAAAAATTCTGTTTTTATCATTTACCTACTCGAGGACGAGCAGGAATTAAGCTTTGGGATGCTTGATACGTCTCCAATGTATCTATAATTTTTGATTGTTCCATGCTATTATATTATTTGTTTTGGATGTTAATGTGCTTTATTTTTCACTTCTATATTATTTTGGGAATAACTTATTAACCCAAGGCCCAGTGCAAATTGCTGGTTTTTTGCCTATTTCAGTGTTTCACAGAAAAGGAATATCAAACTGAATGAAACCTTCGGGGACGTGATTTTTGGAACAAACGTGATCCAGAGGACTTGAAGTGGACGTCAAGAAACGAACGAGGAGTCCACGAGGCAGGGGGCGCACCCTCCCCCCTCGTGGGCCCCTCATGGCTCAACCAACCTACTTCTTCCTCCTATACATACTCATATACCCTGAAAAACAACCAGGAGCACCACGAACCCTATTTCCACCGCCGCAACCTTATGTACCCAAGAGATCCCATCTTGGGGCCTTTTTCGAAGCTTTGCCGAAGGGGGCATCGATCACGGAGGGCCTCTACATCAACTCCATGGCCCCTCTGATGATGTGTGACTAGTTTACTTCAGACCTTCGGGTCCATAGTTATTAGCTAGATGGCTTCTTCTCTCTCTTTGAATCTCAATACAAAGTTCTCCTCGATCTTCTTGGAGATCTATTCGATGTAACTCTTTTTGCGGTGTGTTTGTCGAGATCCGATGAATTGTGGGTTTATGATCAAGTATATCTATGAACAATATTTGATTCTTCTCTGAAATCTTTTATGCATGATTGGTTATCTTTGCAAGTCTCTTCGAATTATCAGTATGGTTTGGCCTACTAGATTGATCTTTCTTGCAATGGGAGAAGTGCTTAGCTTTGGTTTCAATCTTGCGGTGCTCAATCCCAGTGACAGAAAGGGAAACGACAAGTATTGTATTGTTGCCATCGAGGATAAAGAGATGGGGTTTATATCTTATTGCTTGAGTTTATCCCTCTACATCATGTCATCTTACCTAATGCGTTACTCTGTTCTTATGAACTTCATACTCTAGATTCATGCCGGATAGCAGTCGATGTGTGGAGTAATAGTAGTAGATGCATGCAGGAGTCGGTCTACTTGTCGCGGACATGATGCCTATATACATGATCATGCCTAGATATTCTCATAATTATTCTCTTTTCTATCAATTGCTCGATAGTAATTTGTTCACCCACCGTAATACTTATGCTATCTTGAGAGAAGCCACTAGTGAAACCTATGGCCCCCGGGTCTATTCTCCATCATATAAATCTTCTATCAATAAGCTATTTCCATTACCTTTTGTTTTGCAATCTTTACTTTTACTCTTTATCATAAAAATACCAAAAATATTATCTCATCATCTCTATTATATCTCACTCTTGTAAGTGATCGTGAAGGGATTGACAACCCCTTTATCGCGTTGGTTGCGAGGTTCTTATTTGTTTGTGTAGGTACGAGGGACTTGCGTGTGGCCTCCTACTGGATTGATACCTTGGTTCTCAAAAACTGAGGGAAATACCTACGCTACTTTGCTGCATCACCCTTTCCTTTTCAAGGGAAAACCAACGCAGTGCTCAAGAGGTAGCAGAACAATCGATATTTACTCCATACGTGGATAGCCAATCCATGCCTAGTATCACATCCAATCCTTGTGACTCCAAAATTATTAGGTCTGAGGGGAAAACATGCCTACCTATGGTCAATGGCATCTAAAAGCATCCACTACTTGCCATATACTCCGCCCCAGGTGAGCTTACTAACATAGGTGTCTTAAGAACTTTGGTGGGCAACTTATACTTATCCACAAATCCCCTCGATATGTATCAATGCGATGCACCGGTATCAAAAAGAACAATTGCAGTAAATGACTTAATCATAAACTTACCTATTACTGCATCTGGCTGTTCTTAAACCTCTTCCACGTTAACGTGGTTCACTTGTCCTTTGGTGAAAGGGTTGGGCTTCTTCCCAGAGTTTTCATTTCCATTACCATTCTTCAACTCTGAGCAATCATTGGCGTAGTGTCCAGTCTTCCCGCACTTGTAATAGGTGACATGACTTAGGTCCTTCTTAGCGGGTGTTGCTAGATTGGAACGGTTCTGACTGCTGCTTGCTTCATTCCCATTCCCATTTTTAGGGCCACTGTGGTTATGTGTGCTTCCTCCGTTATGAGTATGGCCTCCATGTTTATGGGTGTAACCTCCCGAATTAGGGGTAAAACGAGGCTTTTGCTGAGCTCCAGAATTGTACTTCCCCTGTCCATACTTCCGTTTGCGGCTCTCTATTTGCTGTTGTTTGCCTTCAATCATAAGGGCCCTGTCTACCAACTCCTGGTAGTTAGTGAATGTTGCCACCATCAACTGCATACTCAGATCATCATTCAGCCCTTCCATAAACTTCTCCTGCTTCGTGGCATCTGTGGCCACATCATCTGGGGCATAGCGATCTAACTTACTAAACTCATCCACATACTGCCCCACCGTACGATTTCCCTGGCGTAAGTTGCGAAATTCATGCTTCTTCATACTCATTGCTCCAGTTGAGACATGGGCTATGCAGAAAGCTTGTTGAAACTGATACCATGTGACATTTGCTATGGGAAAAGTGGCTGTGTAATTCTCCCACCATGAGGCTGTGGGTCCATCCAATTGATGTGCGGCAAAGCGCACCTTCTCAGCATCTGTGCAACCTGCGGTGGTCAGCTCCCTTCCAATCCTGCGGAGCTAGTCATCAGCAACAATCGGCTCAGTGCTACTGGAAAACACCGGTGGATTCAACCTCAAAACGGGCTAAATTGTTAACTGGAGGTGGTGGCGGTGGGTTGTTATTGTTGTTGTTGTTGTTGCCTTGGTTCTGGACTAGTAGCTACATCAAGGCATTGTGCTGTTGGATCTACTTGGTGAGCTCCGATGGGAAGACAAATCCGGGGTCACATCTCGGAGGCATCTGATAGGTTTAGAGGGGTGAGAAATAGAATAGAGTGGGGTCTAAGGAGAAATCACTACCCATATGCACATGAGACAAACACATTCATTATCACACCACTCAATTCAAAACAAGGGCAGACAATCGATCTAGCTATCGTTACAAAATACTCGGACTGCTACTATATACATGGGGGAATACTATTGATAATATGGTGGTCGACTAGAAATTTTGATCGAAAGAGGACTCCATGACATCTGCTCTAGCTTCGGCTTCGTAATCATCATCACTGTCGGGGTCGGAGTCGGTGTCGTCGATGATGATGTAGTCCTCGGGGTGGTTGTCCTCCTCTGGTTTTGGGATCTCCCATGAATATCCCTAGCTTCTTCTTCTGGTCTTCATTCTTCTCCAGTAACACTGCAATTTCCTCTTCATATCCATCCCGTGTAGACTTGAGTTGCTCTTCTAGCTCCATGTTCCGGGTCATCACCTTCTTCATGTCTATCATACTGGCACACATCTGGTTCTCCTGACGACGAATGTGTTGGTTTAACTCCTGGATGTAGGCTGCAATGGACTTGTCCCTCCTGGTGCAAATCATCTCCCATTACTCATCTCAGCGTCCACATATCTGGTAGATGGTGTCCTTAAGATCCTTGTGGTATACTTCGCCGATGCGTCCCATGGCGATGTGAGCTGCCATGATCTTTCCTAGACTCCAGGTTGGTGCATCAAAGGAAAACTCCATGGGCTCAGTAACTGGTGTGAATGTCCTTCCGGGAACATGTACTCGAATTGTCCAACGCTCTTCTTTTGGTAGAGTAGCGGTGTAGGTCCCCGTGAAGCTTGGTATTCTGATGCTCAGGTACTTAGTGGCCTCATGTCGTGGTTCTAAGCCTGACAGTAGAGTGGGGTGGGTATGGAGAGGCAAGGTCCTAGCTATGGAGAGGTTGTAAGCACAAAAGATGTACGAGTTCAGGCCCTTCTCGGAAGAAGTAACAGCCCTACGTCTCGGAGCCCGGAGGCGGTCGAGTGGATTATGAATGTATGAATTACAAGGTGCCGAACCCTTCTGCCTGTGGAGGGGGGTGGCTTATATAGAGTGCGCCAGGACCCCAGCCAGCCCACGCAGGAGAGGGTTTAAGGTGAGTTAAGTCTGGGGCGTTACTGGTAACGCCCCACATAAAGGCCTTTACTATCATAAAGTCTACTTGATTACAGGCCGTTGCAGTGCAGAGTGCCTCTTGACCTCCTGGTGGTCGAGTGGGTCTTCGTGGTCGAGTCCTTCAGGCCAGTCGAGTGAATCCTCGTTGGTCGACTGGAAGGCGACCTCTTCTAAGGATGTCCTGGGGTAAGTTATTTGGATCAGGTCCATGACCCTACCCTAGGTACATAACCCCATCATTAGCCCCCGAATGGATTGAGGCTTCGAGTGAAGAAGGAGTTGATGTCGTTTCCGATTAACCTTTGTGCTCCGGTTGTGCGCTGTTCTGGACCAAAGAATCCCTTTGTCGACAGGAAACAACTTGCCTTCAGTCGACTTGATCCATTCTGTTTTTGCGTCGAGTGATCTTTCAGGCTTCGACGATTTCCGAGCGACGGATCGCCGGAAACACCGCGCCTGACAGACTGATTTGTTGCTCGCGGATTCCGCGGGATGCGAAATTTTGGGGTGCGCGCGAAGCGGGGCGGACCGCGGCGTTCGGATGGGACGGGGCATGGACGCCTCAATCTCCGCGCCGCCTTTTTCGCCACGTATCCCGTCTGCATAACTGTTCCAGATATGATTAGATCGACCGGGCCCACCTGTCATCCACTCGGAAGGGACCTTATAAATGTGCCCGGCGAGGATTTCTGTGCTGCGCCTTAGCATTCTCCCCCTCTCTCTGCTTCCTTCCTCCCTGCTTAGCGTGCTCGCTCTCGCCCCCGCACCACTTCCCTTTGCGCATCTCGCCGGCGACCATGGCCAAGGAGAAGACGGCGGCGCTGGAGCGCGCAAAGAAGGCGTCGGCATCGGAGAAGGCGAAAGGAAGATCCACCACCCGCGGAGGGTCCTCGTCCAGATCCCGCCTGCCGAAGGGCTGGGTCCAAGGAGACTGGATCCAGTCGACCATCACGGAGAATGACCTCCTCGACATGGCCAACGAGGGCTTGATCCCCCACGGAGCTGCGAGGCTTCCGGGGAAGGAGTGGCAGCCCCAGCCAGAGGAGGGTGAGTGTGTGCTTTTGGCCACCCATGTTGATCGCGGGTTTTCCTTGCCACCGAGTGTTTTCTTTCGTGGCTTCTTGAATTTCTTCGGAGCGCAGCTCCACCATTTTACCCCAAACTCCATTGCCTATCTTGCTGCGTTCGTGTCCATGTGTGAGGGTTTCTTGGGCTGTCGACCGCACTGGGGTTTGTTCAAGCATATATTCACGTGTCGCTCTCAGACCGTGAAGAAGGCGAGTCCAGGCGACGAAAAGACCCGAGTTGTCCAAATGTGTGGGGGTTTGGGCATCCAGGTGAGGAATAAGAGCACCTTCCCGCCCATGACCTTTCCCGAGTCCGTTAGAGGCTGGCAGTCGACTTGGTTCTACTGCCAGGTCCAGTCGACGCTAGGGCAGTCGAGTGGACTCCCTCCGTTCACCATGGACCGAGTGAGCAAGCCTTCCCCTCTGAAGCTGGTTCCGGAGGAGAGAGCCGACGTGAAGATGTTGATGGAGCGCGTGGTGCAGTTGGTTCGGGAGGGAGTGACAGGCATGGACCTCTTGGAGGTTTTCCTCAGGCGTCGCATCCAGCCTCTCCAGTTCCGGAGCCACTGCATGTGGTTGTACTGTGGGACCGAAGACGAGACTAGAGTCCATCCAGAAGCAGTCGACGATGTCACTCTGGAAAGATGGATGGCAGCCGTCACCAGAAACAAGGACAACCCACGCGGAGCCAGAAGGATTCCTCCACTCGACCACAACAGTGATCCAAATAAGGTACACTTGCCCTGCTCTCCACTGCATTCTTGTCGCATTCATCTCTGTCCACTCTGCCGACTGGTCGACTGATCATTGTCTTGATATCTGCTAGGCCCTCACCGAGCTGTACTCGATGCCCAATGGGGCACAAACTCCGACTGAGGAGGGTGAGGCGAGTGGGGGCGAGAGCCAGGACGAGGAGGAATGGGACTCGGACGTTGCAGGGGACGACGACGATGATGATGATGACGACGGCGATGATGATGATGCCGAAGACGGGGAGGAAGAGGAGGAGGTCGTGCCACCGCGCTCGGAAAGGCGGTCGAAGCTCGTCCACGACCCTTCGACTGAACGTGGCAAGGGGGTTGCGACGCAGTCGACCAAGCGCCCTAGGACCACTTCTCCAGCGCCGACTGAAAAGGCGCCGAAGCAGCTTAGGGGGGCTCCGCCAAAGCCGACCAAGCTCCTGCCGAAGATGAAGGTGTCCATCCCCACCATATCAGGGTAATTGTGCTGCTCATATTTTCTTATTCTGTGCGAACTTTATCTCTGGTCGACGCTGAAGTTAGTCGACCGATCCTTTGGAGTTGCAGTGCTGCTACTTCTGAGACCTCGGCCCGGGCTGATGACCACGAGATGGAGGATGCAGCAACTTCGAACCCAGGTACTGTATTCTTAACATCGTTCTTAGTCGACTGACTCGCGATCTCTGATCCTGAATCTTCTCCGCAGCTCCACCCAATACTGTTATCAATCTCCCTGATGACGACGAGGATGAAGAAACACTAGCACGCAGGAGGAGTCGGAAAGCGTCCGCCAGTAAGGTGCCTCAGGATGTGACAGCGCCTGAGATTCTGACTGTGGAAGAAGAGAACATCACTCGACACACGGTGTCCTTCGCAAATCCACTGACGAGTGCTCAGCAGTCCTCCCTCTTCACGACGCACCACGTCCCAGAGGACCAAGCTGGCACAGCGAAGGAGGCAATACGCCAGGCGGGACTCATGATGGAGCAGCTGAAGACTATCCGGGACGCGAGCCAGGCAGCTTATGACGCCAGCTCTGCCCTCCAAATCAATGTCCAGGTCAGTCGACCGCTGTTTGTTCTGTTGGATATGCTACCAAAAACTTTTCTTTTCCGGAATTTATAGTAATCACCCACTGGGTGTGTCGACTAAACTCCGTGTTTAGCGGGGGCACGCTGAGTGCACCCGCTGGGTGTAGTCCCCAAGGCTAAGGTCGACTGCTGGCAGTCGGCCTTAGGCTTTATAATGTCAATCTATCTGTCAGTCGACTGGTCGACTGGATTTCACAAATCGGTGGGGGCACGCTGAGTGCACCCACTGGGTGTAGTCCCCAAGGCTAAGGTCGACTGCTGGCAGTCGGCCTTAGGCTTTATAATGTCAATCTATCTGTCAGTCGACTGGTCGACTGGATTTCACAAACCGGTGGGGGCACGCTGAGTGCACCCACTGGGTGTAGTCCCCGAGACTGTGGTCGACTGCTTGCAGTTGATCACAGTCTTAGAGAATGCATCTCGCACATTTTTTTTTTGAGGTCGACTGGTCGACTTTGTCTTCAACAGGATTAGTGGGGGCACGCTGAGTGCACCCACTGGGTGTAGTCCCCGAGACTACGGTCGAATGCTTGTATTTGGCTGTAGTCTTAGAAACGTGTGTTTATCTCTTTTTCACTCGGAAGTGAATTATATTTGACATTTAGTCGATTGGTTCTTCACAGAACTCCTGTGATCTTGTGGCTCGCTACTCAGAGCTGGAACAAAAACATACTCAAGTCGAGCTGAGCTTGCGGCTGGTTCAGGAGAAGCTGACAAAGGCAAAGGAGGAGACCGAAGGTATGTTTGGTGAGACCCTGACGACTGCTTTTCCCCTTGCTTGTTTCAGCATCTGATCTTGCTGTAACTTGCAGGTAAGGTAAGGGAGGCCCAGCAGAAGAAAGACCTTGAGCTAGCT
>NC_041388.1:111451089-111507989 GCF_002162155.2 Triticum dicoccoides
AACTTAGGCGAGTGCTTGGACTGCAGCTAAGCCCCCGAGTGAGAGGGTTGCTCTTCACTCGGTAGGATTTTTATAACTTAGGCGAGCACGAGGCTGCAGCTAAGCCTCCGAGTGGAAGGCTGGCTTACCACTCGGTAGGATTTTCACAACTTAGGCGAGTGCTTGGACTGCAGCTAAGCCCCCGGGTGAGAGGGTTGCTCTTCACTCGGTAGGATTTTTATAACTTAGGCGAAACGGATTCGCAGCTAAGCCTCCGAGTGGGAGTCTGGCTCACCACTCGGTAGGATTTTGATAACTTAGGCGAAACGGATTCGCGGCTAAGCCTCCGAGTGGGAGTCTGGCTCACCACTCGGTAGGATTTTTACAAACTTAGGCGAAACGGATTCGCAGCTAAGTCACCCACTGAGGGGAATTTCATTGGACAAAAAATAAAAGTGATAGATATTATGGAGGAACTATGACGCTTATTATTTTGAGGTCCATGAACTACAGAAGTATTTTATTGCAACTCATCCGAGTGATAAAGCTTAAGTGTAAAACGGGCGGAGTAGCTCCGCGTTCCAAGCTCGGGGCTCGTCGATATTATGCTTGACGTTGTAAAGACGGTATGCCCCGTTGTGGAGAACCTTGGTGACGATGAAGGGGCCTTCCCAAGAAGGAGCAAGCTTGTGTGGTTTGTGCTGATCCACTCGGAGAACCAAATCTCCTTCCTGGAAGGCTCGACCTCTCACGTTTCGGGCGTGGAAACGCCGCAGATCTTGTTGGTAGATGGTCGACCGGATCAGAGCCATCTCCCTTTCTTCCTCTAAAAGGTCGACTGCGTCCTGCCGCGCTTGTTCAGCTTCTGCTTCGTTGTAAATTTCAACTCGAGGAGCATTGTGGAGAAGATCACTCGGCAAGACTGCTTCAGCTCCATAGACCAAGAAGAATGGAGTTCTTCCGGTCGACCGATTAGGCGTGGTCCGCAGTCCCCAGAGTACAGATGGAAGTTCGTCGACCCAAGCTCCAGCCGCGTGTTTGAGATCACGCATCAGTCGAGGCTTCAGTCCCTTGAGAATCAGTCCATTAGCTCGCTCTGCTTGTCCATTCGACTGCGGATGGGCGACTGATGCATAGTCGACCCGTGTGCCCTGGGAGTCGCAGAAAGCTCTGAATTCCTCTGAGTCAAAGTTCGACCCATTATCCGTAATGATGCTGTGCGGGACTCCATATCTGAATATTAGTTCCCTGATGAAGCTAACAGCAGTACCGGTGTCAAGGCTCTTGATTGGTTTAGCCTCGATCCACTTGGTGAACTTGTCGACTGCCACCAGTAAATGCGTGAAGCCACTTCGTCCTGTTCTCAAAGGACCGATCATGTCCAGCCCCCAAACTGCAAAAGGCCAGACGAGCGGGATGGTCTTCAAAGCTGACGCAGGCTTGTGCGACATATTCGAGTAGAACTGACATCCCTCGCACTTATCTACTATCTCTTTTGCCATCTCATTCGCCTTGGGCCAGTAAAATCCGGCTCGGTATGCTTTGGCCACGATGGTCCGAGAGGACGCATGATGACCACAGGTCCCCGAGTGAATATCATTGAGGATGAGTCGACCTTCTTCTGGTGTTATGCACTTCTGACCGACTCCAGTCGCGCTTTCTCTGTATAATTGTCCTTTGATTACGGTAAAGGCCTTAGATCGACGGACGATCTGTCGAGCCTCTTCCTCATCCTCCGGAAGCTCTTTCCTCAAGATATATGCGACATACGGAATCGTCCATTCGGGAATGACCACCAAAACCTCCATGATCAAGTCGACCACCGCTGGGACTTCAACTTCAGTCGGATCTGTGGCGCCCTTGGGCTGCGGAGTTTCTTCGGTGAAAGGATCTTCTTTGACTGACGGAGTGTGTATATGCTCCAAGAACGCACCACTCGGAATGGCTTCTCTCTTGGAACCTATCTTTGCTAGATCATCAGCTGCTTGATTTTTCAGTCGGGGTATATGATGGAGCTCCAACCCCTCGAACTTCTTCTCCAGCTTCCTCACTGCACTGCAGTATCCAGTCATGGCTGGGCTTCTCACGTCCCACTCTTTCATCACCTGATTGACCACTAAATCCGAGTCGCCATAGACCATTAGGCGACGGACGCCGAGTGAAATGGCCATGCGCAACCCATATAGGAGGGCCTCATATTCTGCCTCATTGTTGGAGGAATCAAAGTGAATCTGGAGCACATATCTGAGCTTATCTCCTCTGGGGGAAACCAGGACAACCCCAGCACCGGAACCATTCAACATCTTAGAGCCATCGAAAAACATGGTCCAATGCTCCGATTGAACTTCAGTCGGCTGCTGTTGTTCAATCCACTCGGCGAGGAAATCTGCTATCGCCTGGGACTTAATGGCTTTCTTTGCCTCAAACTTGATATCAAGGGGAAGAAGTTCAATCGCCCATTTGGCTACTCGACCAGTTGCGTCTCTGTTGTGCAAAATCTCTGATAGTGGAGCGTCGCTGACGACTGTGATGGAATGGTCAGAGAAATAATGAGCAACCTTCTTTGTGGTCATGTATATTCCATACACAAGCTTCTGATAATGAGGATATCTCTGCTTGGATGGAGTCAAGACTTCAGACAAATAATACACTGGGCGCTGAACTTTGAGAGCTTTTCCTTCTTCTTCCCGCTCGACCGTTAGCACAGTACTGACAACTTGTCCTGTGGCTGCGATGTAGAGCAACAGAGGCTCTTTGCTGATTGGAGCAGCAAGCACCGGCTGGGTGGAGAGCAGAGCTTTTAGCTCGGCAAACGCTGCATCAGCTTCTGGAGTCCACTCAAACTTGTCAGCCTTCTTCATCAGTCGGTAAAGAGGCAGTGCCTTTTCACCGAGTCGTGAGATGAATCGACTTAATGCGGCCAAGCATCCAGTAAGCTTCTGGACATCGTGCACTCGCACAGGGCGTTTCATTCGGAGAATAGTGCCAATCTTCTCTGGGTTAGCGTCGATTCCCCGTTCGGAAACGAGAAAACCGAGTAACTTGCCACAAGGAACTCCAAATGTGCACTTTGATGGATTGAGCTTGATATCATACCTTCTGAGGTTGGCAAATGTTTCGGCGAGGTCAGCGAGCAGGTCGGAACCTTTTCGTGACTTGACAACAATATCATCCATATAAGCTTCCACATTCCGACTGATTTGGGTGAGTAGACACTTCTGAATCATTCGCATAAATGTGGCTCCGGCATTCTTGAGGCCGAATGGCATGGTGATATAGCAGAAGCACCCAAATGGAGTGATGAAAGCTGTTTTTACCTCATCGGGCCCGTACAGACGGATCTGGTGGTACCCGGAGTAAGCATCTAAAAAAGACAACCTCTCGCATCCCGCGGTCGAGTCAACAATTTGATCTATGCGAGGGAGATGAAAGTGATCTTTCGGGCAGGCCCGGTTGATGTGCTTGAAATCAATGCACATTCGGAGCGACTTGTCCTTCTTAGGAACCATGACGACATTAGCGAGCCACTCGGAGTGGTATATCTCTCGGATAAATCCTGCCGCCAACAGTCGAGCCACTTCTTCACCGATGGCCTTTCTCTTCTGGACGGCGGACCGCCGAAGATGCTCTTTGACTGGCTTTGCAGACGAGTCGACTCTTAGGCGATGCTCAGCCAGTCCCCTGGGAACACCTGGCATGTCAGCGGGCTTCCATGCAAAAATGTCCCAGTTCTCACGGAGGAACTGGATGAGCGCTTCTTCCTATTTTGGGTCGAGTGTTGTGGAGATGCGGGTCGGAGCTGCTTCGGGGTCGGTCGGGTGAATGTGAACAGGCTTCGTCTCACCGGACGACTGGAATGCAGACTCTGTGGTGGGCTTCTTGGATCGCAGCAAGTCACTCGGATCTGCGTTTTGCTTGTATTCTTCGAACTCGACCGCTGTCACTTGGGAATCGGCAATCTTGGAGCCCTTCTGAAAGCACTCCTCTGCCTTTTTCCTATCACCGGTGACAGTGATCACACCTTTGGGACCGGGCATCTTCAGTTTGAGGTACACGTAACATGGTCGAGCCATGAACCGTGCATAGGCTGGTCTCCCCAAAATGGCATGATATGCACTTTGAAAATCCACGACCTCAAACGTCAACTTTTCTTTGCGAAAATGCTTCGAATCACCAAACACTACGTCCAAAGCTATCTGGCCGAGTGACTCGGCCTTCTTCCCTGGTATAACTCCATGGAAGCTCATGTTACTAGTGCTCAGTCGGGACATCGGAATGCCCATACCTTTCAATGTGTCTGCATACAATAAGTTCAGCCCACTTCCACCATCCATCAGCACCTTTGTCAGTCGAGTGCCTTCGACAACTGGGTCGACCACCAAAGCTTGCCTCCCGGGGGTGGCAATATGAGTCGGGTGATCTGATTGGTCGAATGTGATGGGTGTTTGAGACCATTTCAGATAATTTGCCTTTGCTGGGGCAACCATGTTCACCTCTCGGTTAATCACTTTCAGTCGACTTCTGCTTTCCACATCTGCAAAGATCATCAAAGTGGAGTTGATATGCGGATATCCTCCCTCACTGTCCTCTTTGTCTTCGGCCTTGTCCGACTCCTTCTCCTTAGACTGTTTTCCCTGAAACTGCTGGATCAGGAGTCGACATTGGCGAGTGGTGTGCTTTGGGTAAATGATATTCCCCTCTTCATCTTTCTTCGCGTGAATGTGACATGGCATATCCATCACGTCATTCCCTTCTTTATCCTTTACCTTCTTGGGGTTCCAGGATCCTTTTGGTTTCCCCTTAAACTTTCCTTGAGTCACGGCCAGAGCCTCTCCAGGAGCTGCCGGTTCAGCCTTCCGCTTCTGTTTCCGACTGGTGTTCCCTTTTTCCGACTGACTCGGCTTGTGCTTGCCGCTTCGGAGTCGGTCTTCTTCTTCGCCGTTGGCGTACTTGGTAGCAATCTCCATCATCCGACTCAAGGTCATGTCACCGGTTCGACCAAATTTCAAACTCAGTTCTCTGTTCTTGACGCCGTCTTTGAAGGCGCATACTGCCTGATGATCAGAGACATTTTCCACAGTGTGGTGCAAAGTGATCCACCTCTGAATATACTCTCTGAGAGTCTCATTAGTTTTCTGCACGCAGACTTGCAACTCTGTCAATCCCGCTGGTCGCTTGCAAGTCCCTTCAAACGTTCTGACGAACACTCGGGACAGATCTTCCCAAGTGTAAATGCTGCTAGGAGGTAATTGAGTCAACCATGCCCTGGCAGAACCTTCCAACATGAGGGGCAAATGCTTCATGGCCACCTCATCGTTCCCACCACCGATCTGAACTGCCACTCGGTAGTCTTCAAGCCAAGTTTCAGGCTTAGACTCACCAGTGAACTTGCGGACTCCTGTTGCCAACCTGAAATTGGGGGGGATAATTGCGGCTCTGATAGCTCTGCTGAAACATTCAGGACCAGAAACATGTACTCGACTGCTCGTGGGTACATCTCTGTCGAGTGCGCCTCGATGGGCTCTGTTCCGGTCGACCAACCCTTGCACGATAATGGATCGCGCGTCGAAGCCTGGCTCTCTGGGGTCAGCTGGAACCCTACGCCCTGTACTGTACTGACGCCTATCATCTGGCTGCCGAGGAGCGTAAGACCCACCCCTCGGAGGGGAATAGGGCACTCGACGCCTATCATCTCGGTCGAGTCTGTCGCCATATTGATCTCGCCGATTCTCACGCCCTTCGCGCCGCGGAGGCGATCTGGGGCTGTGAGCCGACTGAATCGTATTCACAGTGACAGATCGACTGTGAATTCTGTTGCGCGACTGAGACACGGCTGAATTCTGATCTCCTGCTGCCCGGAGCAGATCCCTGATCTGCAGCAAACCTCTGCCAGCTTCCGACTGCGAAGGCTGAATGGACTCTGCTATACGGGTCGCAACTGCTAAATTCTGAATTGGGGTTCGATATACCTGAGTCGGCGGGAAGAGTTGACGTCGACTGGTGTCGGGAACTCGTTGCCGCGCGCGCTCGTCGAGTGCTCGCTGAAGGTTCTCCAGTCGAGTGCGCTCGGCCAGATTGGCCAGACGCGCCTCCTCCAAGGCGCGAGCCTCGGGGGTTTCTCCTGCGATGGGAATACGCAGGGGATCCTCGTTCCTGCGGCGAAGCTCTTCTCTTTGCAGAGAGTCGAGTGGCTCGGGCTGGTACTCTTCGTAGTCTCGTGCAGGGTCGCCGCCGTCACCTGCTCCACCACCACGGGCGAAGCCAGGAGGGCTATGGGGCCCGTCGACCATCAAGATTTCCACCGCTGGATCACTGCTTCCGCACTCGGATGCAGTCTCTCCGGAGCTAGTCGACTAATCGAACAAGCCGTAGAGAGATTCGTTGGGCTCGATTGCCGCAACTTGTGTAGTGGCCGATTGGCGAGCCACCGCGTGACTCACCCATCGCTGAAGCCTCGACCGGCCCGAGCGCTTGCGCTGGCAGGAGACCGGGAGGGTGGACGATGGAGGAGCCGACCGATACTGGGTCGACGGTTGCCGTAGCAGAACGCCGCAGACACATGCGCGAAAATGCATCGCACCGCGGACGGGGAGCGCGTCTACGTCGAGTGGAGCCTCCTGGAGCCATGCGGAGTCGTCGGCGATGAAGGTGAGGGTGCCGAGACGGATCTCTTGACCCTTGACCAAAACTCCAGCAGACACCATGATGAGAGTACTCGGAAGAATCGCAACTTCTCCACAGAATCGCTAAAAGACCTGCCCCACGGTGGGCGCCAACTGTCGTGGTTCTAAGCCTGACAGTAGAGTGGGGGGTAGGTATGGAGAGGCAAGGTCCTAGCTATGGAGAGGTTGTAAGCACAAAAGATGTACGAGTTCAGGCCCTTCTCGGAAGAAGTAACAGCCCTACGTCTCGGAGCCCGGAGGCGGTCGAGTGGATTATGAATGTATGAATTACAAGGTGCCGAACCCTTCTGCCTGTGGAGGGGGGTGGCTTATATAGAGTGCGCCAGGACCCCAGCCAGCCCACGCAGGAGAGGGTTTAAGGTGAGTTAAGTCTGGGGCGTTACTGGTAACGCCCCACATAAAGGCCTTTACTATCATAAAGTCTACTTGATTACAGGCCGTTGCAGTGCAGAGTGCCTCTTGACCTCCTGGTGGTCGAGTGGGTCTTCATGGTCGAGTCCTTCAGGCCAGTCGAGTGAATCCTCGTTGGTCGACTGGAAGGCGACCTCTTCTAAGGATGTCCTGGGGTAAGTTATTTGGATCAGGTCCATGACCCTACCCTAGGTACATAACCCCATCACCTCCTTCAAGTGTCGTCCAAAAGGGGTGTCTTCATCCGATTGAGCAAACCTGTTCCTTGCGTCCGCCATCAATAGAGTGGAAAGTGGAGAAGAGTCAAAAATGAGTAGAGAAGAGTGTCCTATGGCTCATCTTAGTGGTCGCGTCCTACAGTCAGCGTGTGCTCTGATACCATCTTGTAGCGATCCGACCTCAAATGGTCAAATCTCTGTGTATAAGTGTCATCCCTAGATCGGTAATGCTGACACACACAGTACTCGAGGATTTATGACAGAGTGCAATCACACACATATTACATCGAATGTCTCAAAGAGAGTACTTATTTCAATAATATTGCTGAAGGCCATCTAAGTAAGATAACCGCGGAAGCTTCGAAGATAAATGAGTCCATCAACTCCAACGACATAGCTGAGTGCATGACAATGACCTAGCGCACCTTACTCTTCATCTAAAAACTCAGCAACATAATATGTTGCAGCCTATGTAGGTAAACACATGGAATATGCTGGCAAGATAACACTATAGAGCAATGAACAAGTAACAACTATAACTATATGCATACATGGTTGGTGGAGGCTCTATGGTTATCATTTTTGCGTAAAGCCAATTTTGCCCTAGGTTTGTTGTTATTTAACTGCAAAGTTTGTTGAAAAACATTGAGAATGGTAACCCCATCTCAATCCCAAATTAATAATCAATAACCCCTCTGATTAATTAAGTAAAGTGATGAGATCAACATAGTAATTCAAGCAGCAGATACTCAAGATGTCCATAACCGGGGACACGGCTAATCATGATTACTTTATACACTCTACAGAGGTTTGCACACTTTCCCCCACAAGACTCGATCTCCTCCGTTGTATTTCTCGCATTACATGGTGTTTGAGAAACTGATGACCGAGACACAATCTTTCCGAAGAGGTCCACTTAACCGATACATAGGCCGGTACAAGTACAATCTCCTACATCTGCTAGCCCATCATGGAAATGTTTCCCACAACTTACTCAACTATGCCAGAGCCGATAGTGTCTTATGTCTGCACACGGAAGTTTCCAGCATGAATAACATAATGATCCCTTTGAGCCTGGGTGGCGAACCATAGGAAAAATCACACGGATACCCCGGGATTCTCCTTGGACAACACTGGATTTCCCTAGGTCCCCACAAACCAATCCACCCAGATGTGTGTTAAAGTAGCCACCTTAAGTAATCCCTTAGTTCATAATAATACTCACAACTATCATGAAACACTCAAACCAAACCACGTCTATGAGCATAGCATAGCAAAGTATAATAAGCGTAACGTAGTAACTCCCAAGGTTTGAATGAAAGGGCAATAGTTACTACCTCAACAACTACTTCCCAATACCCACATGTTAAACAGATCCTACTCATGTAATGTTTGAGGATTGAAACTAATGCATAAAAACTGGGTAATAAGGGATATGATCAAAGTGTTACTTGCCTTGCTGACGATCTGAAAACCCTAGTGACTCGTAGTAGCACGCTTCGCACTCCGGAAACTCTATCGTGAACAAACAATAGCATACATAAGCACTCAAGCATAAGATGCAAGGGTAAAACTCAAGAGAAAAGATCCAAACTGAAAGTTCAACTGAAGAGCTTCGATTTGCAAAAAGAATCAATCGAATCGGAGCTACGAAACTCAAACTACGATAAAAAAGTTCGAATTCAAATATGCTTGAAACCAAATTTTAATTTGTCAAAACCATGTTCAAGTTGTTTATCTGGAAAGAGGGGAACAAGACAAAGATTTTGGCGTTGGTTTCACTGGATTTGGACAAACGAGCAAAAAGTAATGAAGGTTTGAAAATCAGGGACTAATCTATGATAAAAGTATTCACGGATAGGGACCTGACCGAAAAATAAAAGAAAAGAAAAATCTACCGGACGAATGTCCGCTAACAGGGGCTAACGATCGAATCCGTTGGTTAAAACGAACTAAACAGATATCGCTTGCTAAAAAGCGAACCCTAAAATAAAACCAAAGAACAGAAGAAAAACGAAAAAGAACCGGCGAACCGGGACGATTTTATACCGGTTAAACGGCGGCGGCGGCGGTCAACAGCGGTGACCAACTTCCGGCGGCTCCGGCGAGGCGAGGCAGCGGCGGCGGCGGTGGCTCGCGGCGCGGGGCGGCGGGGTGGTGGACGGCGAGCGGCGGCTGCGGGTCGGGGTTGGAAGGAGGCGGCGGGGCGGGACGGTTATAAAGAGGGGGGCCACTTGGGCAGGGGGCAACGCCGGCGACGCGGAGTCCGACTCCCTACCGGGGTCCGGCGCGAGCACGGGCGGGCAAGGCGGTTAGCGGCGCGGGCCGGTTTGGCTGGGCCTTCGGCCCAGTCGGGCGAAGAAGGATTTTTTAGTAAATTTCTCCCAAAAGAAAAATCCTAATATAATAATAAAATAAAATAAAATAAAAAGGCTATTGCTTCTTACCATTGTAATTTCGTTCCTTTTTGATCCGTCCATCGTTGGTCCACTTCACCTATATTATTTTCTATATTCGAGGTGATACTAATTTATCTATGTACCTCCTACCCGTAGTCGAAGACGTTTCGCTCCTCGCTCCTCGACTTGGGCCTGCAGGCTGTGTGTTGGCTTTCGTTCATCCGACACAGACATGGGTTGTCGTTTTTTTATTTTTGTGCGTGGGCCAAGCTGGGCCAGGTGGATGCCTTTTTTCCTTCGGAGTGCAAAAAATAGATGCCAACCATACCAGTTAGATAGACAAATAGTCTCATATCGCCCTTTTGCATCAAAAAACATCAATTTATATACGCCCAATTGTATGAGAAAATAAGCAGCCTCAAGAATAATCAAACAAGGATGAGATGTGGGTCTCGGTCGTATCAAGAGGCAAGCAACGGTCCAGGGGGAGGGGGGCAGAGAAGGCAGACCAAACACACGGCGGCAGGAGGCCGCAGCCGGGCATCGCCGCTCACCGCAACAAGCGCGGGGGCCACAGCCAGCCCTGCCCTGTGATGGAGCGTGGCCTCTTTGCTAGAGCGATGCGTACACGTCACGGCATGACTAATGGTGTACGTGCCAGCTGGAACACACAGCCAAAAGATTTTTTAACCCTTCCTGTTAATTAAGAAAAGGAGGAGATATACATATTTAGGGTTTCTTAACATAGTATATAATCAAAGTCGCTCACAAACACGAGCATATACTCATTTCTATGAATGCGTGCGCACACACCTACCCGTATAAGCACCTTCAGTGGGAGGATGTCTCCTCCCACTGAACAAACATCGGCGGAAGTCTGAAATAAATTTAGAATAATGCGAGCACCAATATCAAATCTAGGACTTTTACCTTGATGGGTAACGAATAAGACTGTCCTCATAACCATCCAATCATAAGTTAGTTCGCCTTTTCAACGATATATCCATATGCTCATGAACGAGAGTTTGGAGAGACCCATCAGGAGAAAGTATCATTTTTCATTGCGTTTGGGCCAAGCCCAAATAGTGCAAAAAACACTAGGAATGAAAATCAGATAATTTTTCAAATCAAATAATCTTCAATAAAAACAGACAACCTACATAACTTTAGGATTTGAATCTTTTGATAATCTATAAAAAATCCTTTAAATGAATTATTAAACTCTCAGGAACCACACCGTATGTTTCTCCTGCTAAAAGAAAATCTCATGTACCATTATTATTCAATCTGATGTCAGCGTAGAGCTTAAACATGCGCCAACAAAGGATGTTGGGGTGGCCTCTTCACATCAACACTTCATGATGAAAAGAAATTGCAACCCGTGGGAAAGCACGCGCATATGCATCTTATAGAGACGAGGGTAACATTATTTCAACGCTTGTGAGAGTTGGATATAAGTGGTGCGTAATGTCACGTGAAGTAGGTTTTTTGATTCTTTTCCACATCAACATAGAACATTGCACACTGATTTAAATGCATGGTAAAAGGAGGACGTTTCCAGGATTGTGGGGGTTATCATGCGGCTTCACATGCAATGCAAGGTAAAAGAAAGGAAGTACAATAGGAGTTCCAAGGAGAGGACGTTGCACAATGATTCAAATGCATGGTAAAGGACGACATTGCCGCGGTTAAAAAAAGGAGGATGTTGCCATTGGCATTAATATTCTTTACTAAATTTGCATGAATTTATTTTCTGTTCAAACACACGATTTAGTTGTTATTACCTATTTATATTCCATTACTTTTAATGATCTTTATATTGTCATGATGTTACGAATAAATCAAAGTTTGTCCATAAAAGATGTTCTCAATCTGATCAACTTACTCCGAATCGCACCCCATGTTCTAAGCTCCGTGTCATGATCTTCAATTGATGCATCTTTCTTCATAAGCGTCCGTTGTCCCGTGACATGATTCCTTGACCCGGCCAACCTTTTTTCATAGGAAGTAGAATTCTTTTCCCAGACGTTGCCATCGGCATTAATACTCCAGACTAAATTTGCATTAATTTTATTCTCCATTGAAACACATGATGTAATTTTTGTAATTATTACATTTTATTACTTTTGATGTTCTTTATAATTGCATGATGTTATGAATACATCAAAAGTTTTTCTCATAAGAAAGCATTATCAATCAGATCAATTAGTCTGAATTGTACCCCATGTCCTAAGCTTCATGTCGTGAACTCGTGATCGTCAAATGATGCATATGTTTTTTGACCCCGCCAACCGTGGTTGACATAGTTCCTTGACCCGGCCAACCGTGGTTCATAGGAACTAAACTTTTTCCCTGTTGTAACGCACGGGTATTTGTGCTAGTAAAATATAAAAAAAATACCAAAAACAATTTTCACCGTCTAAACCTAATATTTAGAATAAGGTGAACATTTTTCTAGCCTAAAAACGCAATTTTCAAAAATGCATATTTTTTCTAATTCAAATAAAATAGCGTATAAAATACAATAAAATGTTGATTTGATTTTAAAAATTTCTTGTCCAATATTCCTATCTTTTGAAGAAGTCATTTTATCTTCTCTCATTTATTTTTATTATTAGAAATAATTGGAGAGAAAAATATTTAAAATCAAATTGATCCCCTTTTCAAATTTGAGAAAAATTCAAATACGAAAATGAATGAAATCTCCAACTCTCTCATTGGGCCCTTGAGTTGCCTAAAATTTCTAGGATCACAACCAAAATGCAATTAAAATATGATATGCATATGATGACCTATGTATAACATCCAAATTGAAAATTGGGATGTTACAGAGGGCCTCCTCCTTGCAAGTTACTGAGGGCATCTGCACGTAGAACCTAAAATGGACAACCCAAATTGTCTGCCCTCTCCTTTTTGCTCTATGTCGAATTTCATCAATTTAGAACAATCAAAAACAATTTTACGATACATATAAGCAATTGGTATATAAATTATGCATGGCAAACATCATCAACATATTTTCTGCGGTCGAGCTTGTGGGGAGGGAGAGGCATTCCGCCAAACATGTTGTAGGTGATCGTTGTTGGATGAGTTGTGGTGACTCAACGAAGTTGTATTTGAAGATGAGGTCAATGGTGAATGAAGGAGAAACATATTGCGAGGTCGAGCGTATTGGGAGGCCTGGGTGTCATGGGAGGGCGCCATCGATGAAATGATGGGGTGGGTAGTATGAGCTTTTGCTCGCGCTGCCACACCCGCATCACGGGCCTTCTTGTTGTTGGGTCGATTTGGTGTTGTATGCTCTCCGTCTTCGGCCTAACAGCAGTGACAGTACTTCAAGTATGTTGGACATGGAGGACTGGTCCATTGGGCCAGAGAGACATCATGGCGATTGATACGTCCATTTTGCATCATGATTTCCTACTGTTCTTTATAATGTTTTGGGTCGATATTTCACTTTATGATGCAATTATAATGCATTTTCTCTCTTATTATGCAAGATTTATATGAAGAGGGAAATTGCCGGCAGCTGGAATTCTGGACCTGAAAAGACCTACATCAGATATAGCTATTCTTCAGAGCTCCAAATAACCTGAAAATTTACGAAGATTTATTTTGGAATTAATAGAAAATACTAGAAGGAAAAAATACCAGGAGGGGCCCCACCAGTGAGCCACAAGATCAGGTGGCACCTCCCATAGGGCGCGCCATGGGAGCTTGTGGGCCCACCAGCAGGCCTACGTGGTCCTCCTTCTCCTATATGGAGCTATTTTCCCTAGAAAAACCAAAATAACTTTTTCGGATGAAGTGCCACCGTCTCAAGCCAGCATGTGGGCAGGAGCACTTTTGCTCTCCGGTGGAGCGATTCCGCCAGGGGTACTTTGCTCCGGGAGGGGTAAATTGAAGCCATCGTCATCACCAACGTTCTTCTCATCGTGGGAGGACTCATCTCCATCAACATCTTCACCAACATCATCTCATCTCAAACCCTAGTTCATCTCTTGTATTCAATCTTTGTCACAAAACCTCAGATTAGTACATGTGGGTTACTAGGAATGTTCATTAAATCTTGTAGTTGAAGCTAGTTGATTTATTTAGTGGAAGATCATATGTTCAGATCCTTATTCATATATTATACTCCTTTTATATTGAACATGAATATGCTTTGTGAGTAGCTCCGTTTGTTCTTGAGGACATGGGAGAAGTCTTGTTATAAGTAATCATCTAAATTTGGCATTCGTTCAATATTTTGATGATATGTATGTTGTTCTTCCTCTAGTGGTGTTGTGTGAATATCGACTACATGACACTTCACCGTGTTTGGGCCTAGGGGAAGACATTGGGGAGTAGAGAGTAGATGATGGGTTACGAGAGTGACAGAATCTTAAACCCTAGGTTATGCATTATTCCATAAGGGGCTACATTGGATCCATATGTTTCATGCTATGGTTAGATTTATCTTAATTCTTCTTTCGTAGTTGCGGATGCTTGTGAGAGGCGATAATCATAAGTTGTTTGCTTTGAAATAAGAGCAACACCCTAGCACCGGTCCACCCACGTATCAAATTATCAAGGTAATGAATGCGAATCAACTAAAACATGATGGAAGTTAACTAGATGCTACCTCTTGAGCTTGCGTTGGTTTTTCCCTTGAAGAGGAAAGGGCGATGCAGCAAAGTAGAGTAAGTATTTCCCTCAGTTTTGAGAACCAAGTTATCAATCCAGTAGGAGACAATGCACAAGCCACCGAATACCTGCACAAACAAACACCAACTTGCACCCAGCGTGATAAAGGGGTTGTCAATCCCTTCATGGTTATTTGCAAAGTGAGATCTGATTTTGATGGATAAATGGTAAAGTGATATTTTAGATATTTTTGGTTTACAGAATGCAAAGTAAAAGGTTGCAAAGAAAGTAAATAGGAAACTAAAATTGTAGATCGGAAACTTATATGATGGAAAGTAGACCCGGGGGCCATAGGTTTCACTAAAGGCTTCTCTCAAGATAGAAAATATTACGGTGGGTGAACAAATTACTGCCGAGCAATTGATAGAAAAGTGCAAAGTTATGACGATATCTAAGGAAATGATCATGTATATAGGCATCACGTCTGTATCAAGTAGACTGACTACTGCCTGCATCTACTACTATTACTCCACACATCGACCGACTCCTACCTGCATCTAGAGTATTAAGTTCATGAAGAACAGAGTAACGCATTAAGTAAGATGACATGATGTAGCGGGATAAACTCAAGCAATATGATGAAAACCCCATCTTGTTGTCCTCGATGGAAACAATATAATACGTGTCGATTCCCCTTCTGTCCCTAGGATCGAGCACCGCAAGATTGAACCCAAAGCTAAGCACTTCTGCCATTGCAAGAAAAACCAATCTAGTTGTCCAAACCAAATCGATAGTTCGAAGAGACTTGCAAAGATATCAAATCATGCATTTAAGAATCCAGAGGAGATTCAAATAATATTCATAGATAAGCTGATCATAAATCCACAATTCATCGGATCTCGGCAAACACACTGCGAAAGAGTATTACATCGAATAGATCTCCAAGAACATCAAGGAGAACTTCGTATTGAGAATCAAAGAGAGAGAAAAAGCCATCTAGCTACTAGCTATGGACCCGTAGGTCTATGGTAAAATACTCACGCTTCATTGGAGAGGCAATGGTGTTGATGTAAAAGCCCTCCGTGATCGAATCCACCTCCGGCAGGACGCTGGAAAAGGCCCCTAGATGGGATCTCACGGGTACAGAAGGTTGTGGCGGTGGAAAAGTGGATTCTTGGATCCCCTGGAAGGTTTTGGGATATTTGAGAATATATAGGCGGAAGAAATAGGTCGGTGGAGTCACGAGGGGCCCACAAGGGTGGGGGCGCGCCCTACCCCCATGGGCTCACCTCCTAACCATGTGGCCGCCTCGTGGCTTTCCTAACGTGCACTTCAAGCCTTCTGGATGTCTTCTGGTCCAAGAAAAATCATCGTGAAAGTTTCATTCCGTTTGCTATTCCTTTTCTGCGAAACTCTAAAACAAGGGAAAAACATGAACAGGCACTGGGCTCTAGGTTAATAGGGTAGTCCCAAAAATTATATAAAATAGCATATTAATGCATATACAACATCCACAACAGATAATATAATAGCATGGAACAATAAAAAATTATAGATACATTGGAGACATATCAAGCATCCCCAAGCTTAATTCTTGCTTGTCCTCGAGTAGGTAAATGATAAAAACGGAATTTTTGATGTGGAATGCTACCTAACATATTTATCCATGTAATTCTCTTTATTGTGGCATGAATGTTCAGATCTGTATGATTCAAAACAAAAGTTTAATATTGATATAAAAACAATAATACTTCAAGCATACTAACAAAATAATTATGTCTTCTCAAAATAACACGGTGCTACCTCTTGAGCACCGCGTTGGTTTTCCCCTGAAGAGGAAAGGGTGATGCAGCAAAGTAGTGTAAGTATTTTCCTCAATTTTTGAGGACCAAGGTATCAATCCAGTAGGAGGCCACACGCAAGTCCCTCGTACCTACACAAACAAATAAGAACCTCGCAACCAACGCGATAAAGGGGTTGTCAATCCCTTCACGGTCACTTACGAGAGTGAGATCTGATAGAGATAATAATAATAAGATAAATATTTTTGGTATTTAATGATATAGATTGAAAGTAAAGATTGAAAAGTAAAATATATTGGAAACTTATATGATGGAAAATAGACCCGGGGGCCTTATGTTTCACTAGTGGCTTCTCTCAAGATAGCATAAGTATTACAGGGGGTGAACAAATTACTGTCGAGCAATTGATAGAAAAACGAATAATTATGAGAATATCTAGGCATGATCATGTATATAGGCATCAAGTCCGTGACAACTAGTCCGACTCCTGCCTGCATCTACTACTATTCAGCATGCATCTCGAGTTTTAAGTTCATAAGAACAGAGTAACACATTAGGTAAGATGACATGATGTAGAGGGATAAACTCAAGCAATATGATATAAACACCATCTTTTTATCCTCGGTGGCAACAATATAATACGTATCGTTTCCCTTTCTGTCACCGGGATTGAGCACCGCAAGATTGAACCCAAAGCTAAGCACTTATCCCATTGGAAGAAAGATCAATCTAGTAGGCCAAACCAAACGGATAATTCGAAGAGACTTGCAAAGATAACCAATCATGCATAAAAGATTTCAGAGAAGAATCAAATATTGTTCATAGATAGACTTGATCATAAACCCACAATTCATCGGATCTCAACAAACACGCTGCAAAAAGAGTTACATCGAATAGATCTCCAAGAAGATCAAGGAGAACTTTGTATTGAGATTCAAAGAGAGAGAAGAAGCCATCTAGCTAATAACTATGGACCCGAAGGTCTGAAGTAAACTACTCACACATCATCGGAGGGGCCATGGAGTTGATGTAGAGGCCCTCCATGATCGATGCCCTCTCCGGTGGAGCTCCGGAAAAGGCCCCAAGATGGGATCTCTTGGGTACAGAAGGTTGCAGTGGTGGAAATAGGGTTTCGTGGTGCTCCTAGATATTTTCGAGGTATGTGAACATATATAGAAGGAAGAAGTAGGTCGGTTGAGCCACGAGGGACCCACGAGGGGGAGGGCGCGCCCCCTGCCTCGTGGACTCCTCGTCTGTTTCGTGACATCCACTCCAAGTCCTCTAGATCACGTTTGTTCCAAAAATCACGCTCCCAAAGGTTTCATTGCATTTGGACTCCGTTTGATATTCCTTTTCTGTGTTAAACACTGAAATAGGCAAAAACACAACAATTTGCACTGGGCCTTGGGTTAATAAGTTAGTCCCAAAAATAATATAAAAGTGTAAAATAAAGCCCATTAACATCCAAAACAGATAATATAATATCATGGAACAATCAGAAATTATAGATACGTCGGAGACGTATCACATGGCCAAAGAAAGCTTATCCCTACAAAATCATATAGTTTGGCTATGCTCCTTCTTCATCACACAAAATATTTAAATTATGCACAACCCCGATGACAAGCCAAGCAATTGTTTCATACTTTTAACAATCTCAAACTTTTTCAACTTTCACGCAATACATGAGGGTGAGCCATGGACATTGCACTATAGGTGTGTGATGCCCGGATAATTAAGCTACAGTAATCATGCACAAATGAAGACACGTCACCAATGTTACTATTGCTAATCTCGCTTAGATTCAAATCGGTTCAAATTCTAATTCAAATTAAAGTTCAAATTTCAAATTTCTCAAACATGCAAAATAAAATGTGTAAACTGTGGCAAATAATTCATAAGTATTATTGGTGAAGAAGCCAAAAATGTAATAAAAGGATTAAGTGTTCCAAAATGAATAACATAGTAGCTAAAACAATTAATTAAATGCCTTTTAAATAATAAAATTATTCAAATTGTTTATCATTGCACCATACTTTTTATGGCAGCAAAATATTTAGTAACACTAATTTAGGAGGTGTTTAGGTATTTTCTAAAGCTAAAATAAATAGAAAGTAAAATAGGAAAATCAATATGCAGAAAATAATAAAAGGAAAGTAAAACAAAACGTAAAACAAAACATAAAACAAAACAAACCGGCCTCCCCCCTGGGCCTTGACCCACTAAGCCACCAGGCCGGCCCACCTACCCCACCATCCCGCTCCTTCCTGTTCATGGGCGGCCCACCTACCCCACCATCCCGCTCCTTCCTGTTCATGGGAGGTGGTGGCACGCATCCGACCACCATGGCTATGGTTGTGGGTGCGTGGCGGCCATCCCGCGCCTCTCCGCCGATTCCCCGCGCGCATAAGAACGCCCCGGCCTTGTCGACGAACCCTAGATCCCCATTCACCGCTCTCCCTACTCACTCTCCTAGATCTGGGAGGACCCAAACAGCCACCGCCATGGAGAACCTTGCCCGCGTGGCCACCGTCACCCCCGTGCCATGAGAGGCTGTCCAGCAGAAGCGCCGTTGTCGACTACGTCGTCTTGGAGGAGCCGTTTGAGCTGGAGATCCCCGCGGTGCTCGATCCGTCCTCGTCTTCCCTTTTCCCCCACCGTCGCGTCTCCGTCTCCTCCCCGATCGGCGTCATCGAGCCTCGCCGCCCCTGTTCCCCTGCTCGTGAGTGAGCAGACCCTCCCCTCCTTCGTTCGCCTTTCTTCCACTCGCTGTTGATGCCATAGGTCACCGTCCCATCTCCCCTGCCAGAGCCGCGCCCGTCGCGCCCGAGCACATGCTCGCCACGCGTCCTCGTGCCCTTAGCTGCCCACATGCCTCTCTGGCCGCCCTACCCCGCATGTCCCGTGCCTAGGCCGCGCCCAACGCGCGCGTGCCCAGCCGCGTCGCCCTGCTCGCCTCTGCCTTGCGCTGCTCTGCCACTGCTGCTGCCTTCTTCCCCCTGCTGTGCCTCCGCCGCTGGGCCGCCGCCGCCTGGCCTCCCCCACCACGCCCCGGCGCGTGCCCTGCACCTCCTTCTGCCGTTCATCGCGCTCCCGCACCCACTGCTGCCGCCTCTGCTCACTCGCTCGCCGCGCCCGCTGGTTCCGCTCGCCGCGCCCCTGGCAAGCCCGCGCCTCGCTCCCCGTGGCCCTGTTCGCCCCTACCGCGCGCAAGCCATGCCCCGGTCGTCCTCTGCAGGCGCCGCAACTCGTCTCTGGCGCACACCCACGCCCTGCGCCCAACACGCGCGGCCGCGTGCATGCCGCTCGCTTCGCTGCTGCTTTCCTGCTCCCGCAGCTGCCTGCTGCTATGCTACACTGCTATAGTAATATTCAGTTACTGTAGCTAGTGCTAGCTTTTCTAATTTGACATTGTCCAGCCCTCTGTACAGCCTCTAAAGAATGTCTAAACAACGGTTAACATGGGTAAAATTAATATGAGTAGAAAGTATACTTGACAAACTTCATTTTATCCCACTGGACCAAATCCTTTCGATGTGTGGATTAATTCCTACGAAAATCACAAACTTCAACGTTCTGTTAACTGAAAAACTAAAAACAACTTTATTTTCATAGCTACTTTAGAGCTGTTGATGATCAAGCAAATGAAATCTAATATGGATAAAAGTGATACTATCATGTAGATCGTAGAAAAATATGCTCAAAATTGATATAAGGCAAAAAATTATAAGAGGTACAGATCCATAGTAGTAGCCTTTTGAAAACAGCTAAAAGATGTTTAAAGCTGGCGAATTCTCACACTTAGCAAAATTTCAGGGATTTTCCGGATATTGCTAAAACTTTAGAAATTCATAGAAATTAATCCGTAACTCGGATGAAAAAAATTTATACATGAAAGTTGCACGAGACGAATCGGAATACGTTCTCCGGTCATCTGTCACAGGCCCCTAGCATAGCGAACATTGAACTTTTCCTCTCTGGTTTGTTTGTCCGAAAATGCCTAACTTCGGGAAAACTTTCCGGATGTTATCCCCCTTCACCAGTATCTTGTAGCACCGCGTTAGAACACCCCTAGCCCTGCGTGTTACCCCCGTCATGCATCTGTGTTGCATCTATTTGCTCTGTATTTACTGTTTCTTCCCCCTCTTGTTCTCCGGTAGACACCGAGACCGCTGTTGATGCCACTATGATCGACTACGTCGACGACGACCCTTCTTCCCTTTCAGCGGAGCTTCCAGGCAAGCCCCCCTTTGATCATCCCGATATCGCCCATTCCATTCTCTCATGCTTGCACTAGATTTTGCTATTGTGCTTGATTGCTCCTATTCTGATGCATAGCCTGCTTTTGTACCTGCTATTGTTACCTACCTGCTTACCCTAAACTGCTTAGTATAGGTTGGTTAGTGATTCATAAGTGACCCCCACCTTGTCCTTGTTGTCCCTGATTCATCATCGATGACCAGAGCCCGACACCTCACATCACGCCCCTTTTTGTTGCTCGACTCTGCAGAGCTACCATCGAGTGCCGAGGGTGGAACCTCATACATCACTCCTGATGAGATCTCTGTAGTGTAGCTATTCGGTTGTGGTCATCGAGGGTGGTTCCTCCTTCAACGTTCCCTATACGGCTCTGTCGTGCAACACCTCAAGTGTGAACCTCGAGGGTGGTTCCTCTTACGTTCACGTTGATGATTACATCGAGTGGAATTCACTGAGGGTGATTCCTCAGGTTTTCCCCTTGATGTTTGGACACACAGTTACCTTGACTTTACTTGAGACATTGGTGAAAGTCAGGCGGGCCCGGAGAGCACCCGAGGAGTTACGGTGGTGGCTGGCTGTTTAGCCGTATCACCCAGGAGGGGTGATAGCTCCGGGCATTGACCCAAAAAAGTGTGTTTGGCCAGAGTGATCGAGCGTGTTGGAAAATGTGGTGCACCCCTGCAGGGAAGATAATCTATTAATAGTCGTGCCCACGGTAACAGACGTTCAGACTTATATCCTAATCTTTTACAACTAGAAATGGATACTTGAGATATGTGGCCACGGGATTGCTTTCACGAAGGGAGTCGAGGAAGGATCTTTGGGCATTAATGCTACAACATGCTTGTTAATTATAAACTGCTATTCTATACTCTTCTACATGCTGCAAGACACTTGGAGCTGCTTAAAGATGCTAGTCTTTGATAGGCTAGGCCTTTCCCCCTATTCTGGCATTCTGCAGTTCAGTCCACAAACACAACCCTTCCATTTGATACCATTGCATACTTAGTTTAGATCTGATGCTTGCGAGTACTTTGGTTGAGCACTCACGGTTGCTTTGCTACCCCTTTTCCCCGTTCTTTCTTCTTTCCGGTTGTTGCAACCAGATGGTGGATCCAAGGAGCCAGATACCACCCTAGTCGACTACTACTACTACCCTGAGGGTGCCTACTACTACGCGGAGCCTGTCGACGACCAGGAGTAGTTAGGAGGTCCCAGGCAGGAGGCCTTGCCTGTTCGATCGATGATATCTATGCTAGCCTTCTTAAGGCAAAACTTGTTTAACTTATGTCTGTACCCAGATATTGTTGCTTCCGCTGACTCGCTTATGTATCGAGATATGTATTCGAGCCCTCGAGGCCCCTGGCTTGTAATATGAAGCTTGTATGTCTTTCATTTGTGTTTAGAGTTGTGTTGTGATATCTTCCCGTGAGTCCCTGATCTTGATCGTACACGTTTGCGTGTATGATTAGTGTACGATTGAATCGGGGGCGTCACAAGGTGGTATAGATGGTGGTTGTGGAGAAGACAAAAAGATGGAGATAGTCACACATCAACTAGGCGTATCAACGGGCTATGGATATGCCCATCAATAGATATTAATGTGAGTGAGTAAGGATTGCCATGCAACAGATGCACTATAGCTATAAGTTTATGAAAGCCCAAAACGAAAACTAAGTGGGTGTGCATCCAACTTGCTTGCTCATGAAGACCTAGCGCAATTTGAGGAAGCCCATCATTGGAATATACAAGCCAAGTTCTATAATGAAAATTCCTACTAGTATATGAAAGTGACATCATAGGAGACTCTCTATCATGAAGATCATGGTGCTACTTTGAAGCACAAGTGTGGTAAAAAGATGGTAACATTGCCCCTTCTCTCTTTTCTCTCATTTTTTATTTGGGCCTTTTCTCATTTTTTGGCCTCTTTTGTTCCTTCCAGAGTCTCATCTCGACTTGTGGGGGAATCATAGTCTCCATCATCCTTTCCTCACATGGGACAATGCTATAATAATGAAGATCATCACACTTTTATTTACATACAACTCAAGAATTATAACTCGATACTTAGAACAAAATATGACTCTATATGAATGCCTCCGACGGTGTACCGGGATGTGCAATGAATCAAGAGTGACATGAATGAAATAATTATGAATGGTGGCTTTGCCACAAATACGATGTCAACTACATGATCATGCAAAGCAATATGACAATAATGGAGCGTGTCATATAAACGGAACGGTGGAAAGTTACGTGGCAATATATCTCGGAATGGCTATGGAAATGCCATAATAGGTAGGTATGGTGGCTGTTTCGAGGAAGGTATATGGTGGGTTTATGGTACATGGTAACCCACAAGTATAGGGGATCGCAACCGTTTTCGAGGGTAGAGTATTCAACCCAAATTTATTGATTCGACACAAGGGGAGCCAAAGAATATTCTCAAGTATTAGCAGCTAAGTTGTCTATTCAACCACACCTGGAAACTTAATATCTGCAGCAAAGTGTTTAGTAGCAAAGTAATATGATAGTAGTGGTAATGGTAGAAAAAGTAGTGTTTTTGGTATTTTGTAGTGATGATAGCAATAGCAACGGAAAAGTAAATAAGCGGAGAACAATATATGGAAAGCTCATAGTCAATGGATCGGTGATAGAGAATTATGCCGGATGCGGTTCATCATGCAACAGTCATAACCTAGGGTGACACAGAACTAGCTCCAATTCATCAATGTAATGTTGGCATGTATTCCGAATATAGTCATACGTGCTTATGGAAAAGAACTTGCATGACATCTTTTATCCTACCATCCCGTGGCAGTGGGATGCTAGTGGAAACTAAGGGATATTAAGGCCTCCTTTTAATAGAGTACCGGACCAACGCATTAACACATAGTGAATACATGAACTCCTCAAACTACGGTCATCACCGGGAGTGGTCACGATTATTGTCACTTCGGGGTTGCTGGATCATAACACATAGTGGGTGACTATAGACTTGCAAGATAGGATCAAGAACTCTCATATATTGATGAAAACATAATAGGTTCAGATCTGAAATCATGACACTCGGGCCCTAGTGACAAGCATTAAGCATAGCAAAGTCATAGCAACATCAATCTCAGAACATAGTGGATACTAGGGATCAAACCCTCACAAAACTAACTCAATTACATGATAAATCTCATCCAACCCATCACCGTCCAGCAAGCCTACGATGGAATTACTCACGCACGGCGGTGAGCATCATGAAATTGGTGATGGAGGATGGTTGATGATGACGATGGCGACGGATTCCCCTCTCCGGAGCCCCGAACGGACTCCAGATCAGCCCTCTCAAGAGGTTTTAGGGCTTGGCGGCGGCTTCGTATCGTAAAACGCGATGAATCCTTCTCTTTATTTATTTTCTCCCCGAAAGCAAATATTTAGAGTTGGAGTTGAGGTCGGAGGAGCTCCAGGGGGCCCACGAGGTAGGGGGGCGCGCCCCCACCCTCGTGGCTAGGGTCTGGGTCCCTTGGTCTTCATCTTTTGCAAGGATTTTTTATTATTTCCAAAAAGATGTTCCGTGAAGTTTCAGGTGATTCCAAGAACTTTTGTTTCTGCACATAAATAACACCATGTCAATTCTACTGAAAATAGCGTTAGTCCGGGTTAGTTCCATTCAAATCATGCAAGTTAGAGTTCAAAACAAGGGCATAAGTGTTTGGAAAAGTAGATATGACGGAGACGTATCAACTCCCCAAGCTTAAACCTTTGCTTATCCTCAAGCAATTCAGTTGACAAACTGAAAGTGATAAAGAAAAACTTTTACAAACTCTGTTTGCTCTTATTGTTGTAAATATGTAAAGCCAACATTCAAGTTTTCAATAAAGATTAGAAACTAACCATATTCACAATAACGCTTAGGTCTCTTGTTTACTCATATCAATGGCATAATCAACTAGCGAGCAATAATAATAAATATCGGATGACAACACTTCCTCAAAACAATCATAATATGATATAAGAAGATGGTATCTCGCTAGCCCTTTCTGAGACTGCAAAACATAAATGCAGAGCACCTTTAAAGATCAAGGACTAACTAGACATTGTAATTCATGGTAAAAGAGATCCGTCAAGTCATACTCAATGTAAACTAACAATAATGAATGCAAATGACAGCGGTGCTCTCCAACTGGTGCTTTTTAATAAGAGGATGATGACTCAACATGAAAGTAAATAGATAGGCCCTTCGTAGAGGGAAGCAGGGATTTGTAGAGGTGCCAGAGCTCGGTTTTGAAATAGAGGTGAATAATATTTTGAGCGGTATACTTTCATTGTCAACATAACAACCAAGAGATGGCGATATCTTCCATGCTACACACATTGTAGGCGGTTCCCAAACAGAATGGTAAAGTTTATACTCCCCCTCCACCAACAAGCATCAATCCATGGCTTGCTCGAAACAACGAGTGCCTCCAACTAACAAGAGTCCCAGGGGGAGTTTTGTTTGCAATTATTTTGATTTGATTTGCATAAAGCATGGGACTGGGCATCCCGGTGACCAGCCATTTTCTCGTGAGTGAGAAGCGGAGTCCACTCCTCTTGAGAATAACCCGCCTAACATGGAAGATACAGACATCCCTAGTTGATACATGAGCTATTCGAGCATACAAAACATGATATTTATTTGAAGGTTTAGAGTTTGGCACATACAAGTTTACTTGGAATGACAGGTAGATACCATAAATAGGTAGGTATGGTGGACTCATATGGAATAACTTTGGGGTTTATGGGATTGGATGCACAAGCAGTACCCCCGCTTAGTACAGGTGAAGGCTAGAAAAAGACTGGGAAGCGACCAGCTGGAGAGCGACAACAGTCATGAACATGCGTTAAAATTAATCAACACCGAATGCAAGCATGAGTAGGATATAATTCACCATGAACATAAATATCGTGAAGGCTATGTTGATTTTGTTTCAACATGCGTGAACACGTGCCAAGTCAAGTCACTTAAATCATTCAGAGGAGGATACCACCCTATCATACCACATCACAACCATTTTAATAGCATGTTGGCACGCAAGGTAAACCATTATAAGCTCCTAGCTAATCAAGCATGGCACAAGAAACTATGATCTCTAGTTGTCATTGCAAACATGTTTATTCATAATAGGCTGAATCAGGAATGCTGAACTAATCATATTTACAAAAACAAGAGAGGTCGAGTTCATACCAGCTTTTCTCATCTCAGTCAGTCCATTATATATCGCCATAATTTCCTTTCACTTGCACGACCGAACGATGTGGATAATAATAATAGTGCACGTGCATTGGACTAAGCTGGAATCTGCAAGCATTCAATAAACAGGAGAAGACAAGGCAATATGGGCACTTTTGTCAGATCAACAATAATGCATATAAGAGCCACTTCAACAATTAAATCATGGTCTTCTCCTATCGACCCCCAAAGAAAAGAAATTAAATAAAACTATTTACACGGGAAAGCTCCCACCAAGCCAAAGAAGAACAGGAAATCTTTTTGGGTTTTCTTTTTAATTACTACTACAAGAATGGAAATTAAAACTAGCTAAAAGCTACAACTAATTTTTTTTGGTTTTTCTTAAGGTTTATTAAGCACACAAGAAGAAAGCATAAAAAAGGAAATAAACTAGCATGGATGATACAATGAAAAAGTATGAGCACCGACATCTAGCAATGAGTATGTGTGAACATGAATGTATTGTCGGTGTGAAATACGTACTCCCCCAAGCTTAGGCTTTTGTACTAAGTTGGTTTATTGCCACGGATGTCCTGGCGGATATCCATAGTTGTAGCTGGGGTCATACTTCGATGCAGCGGCTATTACCTCCTGAGCTGCAGTGTGGCGGCGAGCTGCCTCCGCCCTCCTCTCGTACTCATCTGCCTCCTCTCTGGTAATAAAATGTCTTCCTTTTGCCTCCTCACAAAGGAACTAGTGAGATAGTGGTACCGGCGGAACTTTTCCTCCTCGAAGCTCACAAGATCAGCGTTACGCAAATATGCGTTAAATTCTTCCTTGATTTCCGCTTGATCCATGAAGTCCTCTAAAGGCCATTCACAGGGCCGCGTTGGAGCGTCCCTTGGTAGCACATCATCAACATCACGCATTGCAAGCCTGGGTCCTTGCTTCCTTGAAGAACCACCTTGGTACATTTTCCTAAACATATTTCTTCCTTTGAAAAATTTCTGAAATTTTTAGTAACTTCAAATAAAAGTGAACCAAGCTCAACAAAATTGATAGCAACAACTCCTACAAGTGCCTAGAGCCTATATCATGCATTAGAACTACTTGGAACCATATAAATTTGACATGAAAGCTCAAGAACATGGTCACCTAGGCAGCACAAATTTGCAATTAATAGAGCACTAGAACAAAAACTAATTGGACCAATGGAGGAGTCACATACCAAGGAACAATTCCCCCAAGCAGTTTTGTGAGAGGTGCTTTGAGCAAGGAGATCGAAAATGGCAGCAAAATGAGCTTAGACTCGGGGTTTGAACTGGATAATCGTGTTTGTGGGAGGAAGAAGGAGTGTGTGGGTGCAGGAATAAGTGGAGGAGGGCGACCATGGGCCCACAAGGCAGGGGGGCGCGCCCAGGGGGTAGGGCGCGCCTCCACCCTCGTGGCCAGGTGGATGCCCCCCGTGTTGTGTTCTCAGTGCCAAATATTCTCAAATATTCCAAAAAAAATCATATTTAAATTTCAGGGCATTTGGAGAATTTTTATTTTTGGGGTATTTTTATATTGCATGGATAAATCAGATAACAGATGGAAAATACTTATTTTCATTTTATTTAATATAAATAACAGAAAGTAAAAGGAGGGTACAGAGAGTTGTATTTTCTAAATTCATCCATCTCATGATCATCAAAAGGAATCCACTAACAAGGTTGATCAAGTCTTGTTAACAAACTCATTCCGAATAACATGGAACCGGAGAAATTTCGAATAACACTATGTTACCTCAACGAGGATATGCACATCCCCAATAATAAGAATATCGTATTTCTTCTTGACAGTAGGAAGAGGAAATTCAAAACCTCCAAAAATAATTGATGGAATTTTTCCAATGGAATTGATACTGTGGACTTGAGGTTGTTTCCTCGGAAAGTGTATCGTATGCTCATTACCATTAACATGAAAAGTGACATTGCCTTTGTTGCAATCAATAACAGCCCCTGCAGTATTCAAAAAGGGTCTTCCAAGAATAATAGACATAATATTGTCCTTGGGAATATCAAGAATAACAAAGTCCGTTAAAATAGTAATGTTTGGAACCACAACAGGCACATCCTCACAAATACCGACAGGTATAGCAGTTGATTTATCAGCCATTTGCAAAGATATTTCAGTAGGTGTCAACTTATTCAAATCAAGTCTACGATATAAAGAGAGAGGCATAACACTAACACCGGCTCCAAGATCACATAACGCAGTTTTAACATAGTTTCTTTTAGTGGAGCATAGTATAGTGGGTACTCCTGGATCTCCAAGTTTCTTTGGTATTCCACCTTTAAAAGTATAATTAGCAAGCATGGTGGAAATTTCAGCTTCCGGTATCTTTCTTTTATTAGTGACAATTTCTTTCATATACTTAGCATAAGGATTCATTTTAAGCATATCAGTTAATCGCATACGCAAAAAGATAGGTCTAATCATTTCAGCAAAGCGCTCAAAATCCTCATCATCCGTTTTCTTTGATGGTTCGGGAGGAAAAGGCATGGGTTTCTGAACCCATGGTTCTCTTTCTTTACCATGTTTCCTAGCAACAAAGTCTCTCTTATCACAACGTTGATTCTTTGATTGTGGGTTATGAAGATCAACAGCACGTTCAATTTCTATATCATTATCATTGCTAGGTTGAGCATCATCATGAACATTATCATTAACATTATCACTAGTTTCAGGTTCATTACCAGATTGAGTTTCAGCATCAGAAATAGAAATATCATTTGGATTCTCAGGTGTTTCAGTAATAGGTTCACTAGAAGCATGCAAAGTCCTATCATTTTTCTTTTTCTTCCTTTTAGAAGGATTAGGTGCATCTATATTATTTCTCTGAGAATCTTGCTCAATTCTCTTAGGGTGGCCTTCAGGATACAAAGGTTCCTGAGTCATTTTACCAGTTCTAGTATCCACTCTAACAGCAAAATCATTATTCTTACTATTCAATTCATTGAGCAAATCATTTTGAGCCTTAAGTACTTGTTCTACTTGAGTGGTAACCATAGAAGCATGTTTACTAATAAGTTTAAGTTCACCTTTCACATTAGCCATATAATCACCCCAGTGTTCAAGCATATTTGAATTATATTTCAATTGTCTACCAAAATAAGCATTAAAATCTTCTTGCTTCACCATAAAATTATCAAATTCACCTAAGCATTGGCTAGCAAACTTAGTAAGAGGGATTTCAGCTTTATCATATCTATAGAGAGAGTTTACCTTTACTACTTGTGTCGGGTTATCAAGACCATGTATTTCTTCAATAGGTAATGGATTAAGATCATATGTTTCTTCAACAGGCGGTAAATTAAGACCGTGTATTTCTTCAATAGGAGGTAAATTCTTAACATCTTCAGCTTTAATACCTTTTTGTTTCATAGATTTCTTTGCCTCTTTCATATCTTCAGGACTGAGAAATAGAACACCTCTTTTCTTCGGAGTTGGTTTAGGAATAGGCTCAGGAGCTGGCTCAGGAAGCGTCCAATTATTTTCATTTGTCAACATATTATTCAATAGAATTTCACTTCATCCGGTGTTCTTTCCTTGAAAACAGAACCAGCACAACTATCCAGGTAATCTCTGGAAGCATCGGTTAGTCCATTATAAAAGATATCAAGTATTTCATTTTTCTTAAGAGGATGATCACTCAAAGCATTAAGTAACTCGAGAAGCATCCCCCAACCTTGTTGGAGGCTCTCTTCTTCAATTTGCACAAAATTATATATATCCCTCAAAGAAGCTTGTTTCTTATGAGCAGGGAAATATTTAGCAGAGAAGTAATAAATCATATCCTGGGGACTACGCACACAACCAGGATCTAGAGAGTTAAACCATATCTTAGCATCACCCTTTAGTGAGAAGGAAATATTTTAAGGATATAATGGTAGCGAGATTTCTCATCATTAGTGAACAGGGTGGCTATATCATTTAATTTAGTAAGATGTGCCACAACAGTTTCAGATTCATAGCCATGAAAAGGATCAGATTCAACCAAAGTAATTATATCAAGATCAACAGAGAATTCATAATCCTTATCAGTAACATAGATAGGTGAAGTAGCAAAAGCAGGGTCAAGTTTCATTCTATCATTAAGAGATTGCTGCTTCCATTTAGCTAATAACCTCTTGAGCTCGTATCTATCTTTGCAAGCTAAAATAGCTATAGCATCTTGTTTTTCCAAAACATAACCCTCAGGAACAACATGCGATTCATACTTATTAGGGGGAGAGTCTTCATCATCACTTTCGTCAATATTATCTGTTTCAATAATTTCATTCTCTCTAACCCTAGCAAGTTGTTCATCAAGAAATCCACCAAGTGGCACAGTAGTATCAAGCATAGAAGTAGTTTCATCATAAGTATCATGCATAGCAGAAGTGACATCATCAATAACATGCGACATATCAGAACGAATAGCAGAAGCAGGTTTAGGTGTCGCAAGCTTACTCAAAACAAAAGGTGAATCAAGTGCAGAGCTAGATGGCAGTTCCTTACATCCCCTCATAGTTGAGGGATAAATCTTGGTTTTTGGATCTCTCAAGTTCTTCATAATGATAAGCAGATATAAATCCCAAGTGACTCAAAGAATAGAGCTATGCTCCCTGGCAACGGCGCCAGAAAATAGTCTTGATAACCCACAAGTATAGGGGATCGCAACAGTTTTTGAGGGTAGAGTATTCAACCCAAATTTATTGATTCGACACAAGGGGAGCCAAAGAATATTCTCAAGTATTAGCAGCTGAGTTGTCAATTCAACCACACCTGGAAACTTAATATCTGCAGCAAAGTGTTTAGTAGCAAAGTAATATGATAGTAGTGGTAACGGTAGCAAAAGGTAATGGTAGCAAAAGTAGTGTTTTTGGTATTTTGTAGTGATGATAGCAATAGCAATGGAAAAGTAAATAAGCGGAGAACAATATATGGAAAGCTCGTAGGCAATGCATCGGTGATAGAGAATTATGCCGGATGCGGTTCATCATGCAACAGTCATAACCTAGGGTGACACAGAACTAGCTCCAATTCATTAATGTAATGTAGGCATGTATTCCGAATATAGTCATACATGCTTATGGAAAATAACTTGCATGACATCTTGTAACATCCCAAATTTTCAATTTGGAATGTTATACATTAGATCATCATGCATATCATATTTTATTTGCTTTGGGTTTTGATCCTAGAAAATTCTAAGCAACTCAAGGACCCACGGAGAGAGTTGGGGATTTCGTTATTTTCATATTTGAGTTTTTCTCAAATTTTGAGAATAGGATCATTTGATTTTATTTATTTTATCATCATTACAAAAAATATGAGAGAGGGAATAAAATGGCTTTCCCAAAATATAGAAATATTGAGGATTTAATAAAAAAATCAAATAGTTTTATTTCAGAGTTTTTTTTTGTTTTTATTTGAATTAGGAAAAATGCGCTTTTTTTGAAAATTGCATTTAGGGCCCAAATAAATGTTCACTTTGTCGGGCTTGATTTTAGAAGCCCGGGAAAATTTATTTCGGGATTTTTGGAGTCCGTTTAGAATTTCTTTCTATTTTTTTCCGAGCGAAAAAAAACGGAACCGACTATAGGCCGTACTCGGCCAGGACTCCGCCTGGCCGGGGCCTTTATAAGCCGGGGCAAGCCAGCCCGAAGGCCCAGCCGCCCCGAAACCCTAGCCGTGCCCAGCCCCAGCCCCCCCGCCGCCGCCGCCAGCCGCCTCCGCCGCCGCCGCCCCGCCGCCGATCCGCCGGAGCCGCGCATCGCCCGAGGTTCGCCGCACCTCGAATTCCATGCCGTTTAAAAAAAAATTCCGTTCGTCGTTTTTATTTTTTGTCGGATTTTTCTGCGGTTATTTTCTGATCACGATTTCTGATCCGATTTTCGTTTTAGTTTTTCTTTTCGCTCGTTTATCGGAATCAGGCGATTCAAGCGCCTGGAGTTTCGTCTCGAAACCCTCTATCCGAATAATCAACTTAAACAAGTTTTTGCTACTGTAAAATTTGACTTAGGTTCAGATTACTAGAACGAAGTTGTTTTCTTTCGCCGTTTGACTTTCTTTGCTTCGTTCGATTTGATTCCTTTTGCCAACCGGAGTTCTTAAGTTGAACCTTCTGGTTAGATCTCTTATTTGAGATTTACCTGTGCATTAGATGAGTACTTATTGTATGCTTGTTTGTTTGCCTGCGATAGAGTACCCGGAGTGCGCCGCCTGTTACTTCGAATCGTTAGGTTTCACGGATCATCAGCAAGGCAAGTAACACTTTGATCATACCTTTTCTACAACCCAGTTTTTTGCATTAGATCAATCTTCACACATTGCATGATTAGGATCTAATTAAACTGTGGGATGGGAAGTAGATGAGGTAGTACCTATTACCTGTTTTTTTATCAAACCTTTGGGAGTTACTTCTATGTTTTCTTATTATGCCATGCTATGCTAGTAGACGTGGATTGGGTGAGTGAAACCATGACAGATGTGAGATTGATAATTAATGGTTTATCTAAGGTGGCAACTTAAATACACATCTGGGTGGACTGAGGCACCTGGGTATTTCAGGACATGCCTATTTTCTTTTGGACCACCACCCAGTCTCAAAGGGATCATGAGATTTTTCAAACTAGAAACTTCCGTGTGCAGCCACAAGCCATTATGGGCTCTGGCATAGTTGATTAAGTCATGCGAACTCTTACAGGGTAGACTAGCAGATGTAGGGGAAAGTAGGTGTACCAGTCTATCCATCGTAAGGTGCTAGCGCTTCTTAAAGACTGTGTCTCGGTCATCCGTTTCTCAAACACCATGTAGTGCGAGAAATCCAACGGAGGTGATCGAGTCTTGTGGGGAAAAGTGCGCAAACCTCTGCAGAGTGTAACAAACTAATCATGATTAGCCGTGTCCCCAGTTATGGACATCTTGAGTATCTAGTATCTGGATTATCATGTGAATCTCAACATGTTACTCTAAAATTAATGTTGTTGGGTTAATGATGATGCTTAATTGGGATTGAGAATGCTGTTAACCATTCTCAATGTTTAACAACCACCTGATAGTAATTAAATTTATTCCTTCGAAGTAGGGAAAAATTGGATTTATGCAAAACTGTAACCATAGAGCTTTCCACCAGCCAAATAAGCATATAGTATAGCTGTTGCATTCCATTACTCTCTATGTGTTACCTTGCCAGCATATTCCATGTGCTGACCCGTTTTCGGGCTGCAACGTTAATGTTGCAGACTTTTCAAACGATGATTAAGGAGTTTTAGGTCGTGGTTCTATACTCAGTGATGCCGTTGGAGTTGATGGACTCACTTATCTTCCAAGCCTTCCGCTGTTATATTTATTAGATGGCCTTAAGCCATATTTATTGTAATAAGTTCTCTTTTGAGACACTCGATGTAATAAGTGTGTGATTGCTACTCTGCTATAAATCCTCTGAGTACTGTGTGGTGTCAGCATTACTGATCCAGGGATGACACCGGAGCACAGAGATCAGACTGTTTGAGGTCTGGTCGCTACAGAGATGGTATCAGAGCACACGTTGACTGTAGGACACGACCACTAAGCTAAAGACCTAGATCACTACTCACTCTCTTCTCTTCTGACCTCTCATCTTTTCTACTCTTTAGGATGACGGATGTAAGGAACAAGTTCACCCAACCGGATGAAGATACACCATTTGGATGCCACTTGAAGGAAGTCACTAGATACCTGAACATAGGAGTACCAAGTTTCACGGGAACCTACAATGCCACTTTACCTGAAGAAGAGCGCTGGATGATTCAAGTTCAAGTTCCAGGAAGGACGTTCATGCCAGTCACTGAGCCCATAGAGTTTTCTTTTGATGCACCAACTTGGAGTCTAGGAAAGAGCATGGCAGCTCACATCGCCATGGGATGCATTGGAGAAGTCTACCGCAAGGATCTTTAGGATACTATCTACCAGATTTGTGGGCGCCGAGATGAACACTGGGAGATGATTAATACCAGGAAAGATAGATCAATTGCAGCTTTTATTCAGGAGTTAAATCAACACATTCGACGACAGGAGAATCAGATGTGCGCCGACATGATAGACCTGAAAAGACTAAGACTAGAATCAAGGAACTAGAGGAAGAACTCAAGGCTACACGCGAAGATTATGAAGAAATTGAAGTATTGGTGGATAAGAATGCCGACCTAACTATGAAGCTAGCAGTATTTATGGGAGGCCCGACACCAGTAGATGAAGACGAAGAACCCAAGGAGATTAGCCCGGAAGACTACATCATCATCGATGGCACCGACTCGGAAGCAGATAGTAGCGATGATGACTATGTTGATGAAGCAGGAGCAGATATCATGGAGTCTACAACCGTAGAATATTTCTAGTAGACCACCTCATCAGTAGTAGTAGTCCACCATGTAAATATAGTAGTCCGAGCACTTTGCGATAGTTAGATCGATTGTATGCCTTTGTTTGTTTGAATGAAGTGAATTGTTTGCTTTTGCCTCATGTGCATATGGGTAGTGTTTTCTCTTTAGACCCCCTCTATTCTTATATCTCATCTTTTCTAAACCCTCAGATGCCTCCGAGACGTGACCCCGGATTTGCCTTTCCGCCGGAGCTCACCCAGTTGTTCCAGCAGCAGAACACCTTGATGCAGTTGCTAGTCCAGAATCAGAATCAGGGGAACAACAACAACAACCCACCACCACCACCACCACCTGTTGACCACTTAGCCCGTTTTCTTAGGCTGAATCCGCTGGTGTTTTCCAGTAGCACCGAGCCGATAGTAGCAGATGATTGGCTCCGCAAGACAGCTAGGGAATTGACCACAACAGGATGCACATATGTGGAGAAGGTTAAGTTTGCCGCACATCAGTTAGAAGGACCCGCAGCATCATGGTGGGAGAACTTTATAGCCACCTTTCCAGTCGACACTGTCACATGGGACCAGTTTCAGCAGGCTTTCCGTACTGCCCATGTTTCAGCAGGAGCTATGGCCATGAAGAAGCGTGAGTTTCGTAACTTGCGCCAAGGAGGACGGATAGTTGGCCAGTATGTGGAGGAGTTTAGTAAGCTAGCACGTTATGCCCCAGACGACGTTGCTACGGATGCAGCTAAGCAGGAGAAGTTCCTGGAAGGACTGAATGATGAGTTGAGTATGTAGTTGATGGTAGCCACCTTCAACAACTACCAGGAGTTGGTAGACCGTGCTCTTATGATTGAAGGGAAGCAATAGCAAATTGAGAACCACAAGAGGAAGTATGGACAAGGAAAGTATAATTCAGGAGCTCAGCAGAAGCCACGTTTTACCCCTAGACCGGGAGGACATTTTCAGCATACCCATGGAGTAGGTAGCTCGCACAATCACAATGGCACCAAGAATGGTAATGGGAATGGAGGAAGCAATGGCCAGAACCGCAGCACCCCATCAACCCCAGCCAAGAGAGATCTGAGTCAAGTCACCTGTTTCAAGTGTTCCAAGACCGGACATTATGCCAATGAATGTCCTGAAGGCCAAAACGGCAATGGAAGTTCTGGAAAGAAGCCGAACCCTTTCAACAGGGGACAGGTGAACCACGTTAATGTGGAGGAGGTTGAAGCTCAGCCCCATGCAGTAATAGGTAAGTTTTTGGTTAAGTCATTTACTGCACTCGCTCTTTTTGATACTGGTGCATCGCATTCATACATATCAATGGGATTTGTGGAAAAGTATAGCCTACCCACTAGGGTTCTCAAAACACCTATGCTAGTAAGCTCACCAGGAGCAGAGTACATGGCCAGTCAAGGATGCTTTCAAGTGCCATTAAGTATAGGACGGCATGTTTTCCCAACAGATTTAATTATTCTGGAATCCCAAGGTCTGGATGTGATTCTTGGTATGGATTGGCTATCGATGTATGGAGGAAACATCGATTGTGCTAGTAAGTCAATTTTGCTTACCACCCCAGAAGGGAGAAGGATCAAGTATGTATCCCGGCATGCGCCAAACAAGACACAAGTAAATTCATTAACAGGAGTTGTGCAGGAGGAAGTACCAGTGGTAAGGGAATTCCCTGATGTATTTCCAGAGGAGTTGCCAGGCATGCCACCGCATAGAGATATTGAGTTCTTGATTGAGCTATTGCCAGGCACAGGGCCAATATCAAAGAGACCATATAGGATGCCAGCAAAGGATTTGGTGGAAATTAAGAAACAGATTAAGGAATTACTGGATAAAGGTTACATTCGCCCAAGTTCTTCACCTTGGGGATCACCAGTACTATTAGTAGAGAAGACGGATGGATCGTTAAGGATGGTTGTTGATTATCGAGGATTGAATGAAGTAACAATCAAGAACAAGTACCCGCTACCAATGATCAATGATCTGTTTGATTGATTGCAAGGAGCTAAAGTGTTTTCCAAGATCAATTTGCGATCAGGGTACCACCAGTTGAAGATTCGAGAATAGGATATTCCGAAGACAGCTTTTACCACCAGGTATGGGCTGTATGAGTATACCGTTATGTCATTTGGTCTGACTAACGCGCCTGCCTATTTTATGAACATGATGAACAAAGTGTTTATGGAGTTTTTGGATAAGTTCGTCGTAGTGTTCATTGATGATATCCTGGTTTATTCAAAGAATGAAGAGGGACATAAGGAGCATTTGTGTTTGGTACTTGGAAAGCTCAAAGAACATCAATTATATGCCAAGTTCAGCAAATGTGAGTTTTGGTTGAAGGAAGTAGGATTCCTCGGACACGTTATATCTGGAGAAGGTATAGCTGTTGATCCCACTAAAGTTGATACCGTGACCAAGTGGGAAGCCCCAACTACCGTTGGAGAGATCTGGAGTTTTCTTGGACTCGCAGGATACTACCGGAGGTTTATTGAAATTTTTTCAAATATTTCGAAGCCTATGACGGAGTTGTTGAAAAAAGATACCAAGTTCAAATGGACTGAGCATTGTGAGGCTAGTTTCTAGGAGTTGAAGAAACGCTTGGTTACCTCACCAGTGTTGATTTTGCCAGATCAGACCAAGGATTATGAGGTGTATTGTGACGCTTCACGTCGAGGACTTGGAGCAATGCTTATGCAGGAAGGAGAGTTGTTTCATATGCCTCAAGACAACTGAAGCCCCATGAGTTGAATTACGCTACGCATGATTTGGAGTTAGCAGCCGTAGTGCATGCCTTGAAGACATGGAGACATTTCCTCATCGGAAATCATTGTGAGGTGTACACGGATCATAAGAGTTTGAAGTACATTTTCACACAGAAGGAGTTGAACCTCAGACAACGGAGATGGTTGGAGCTCATCAAGGATTATGATATGAAATTGCATTATCATCTCGGTGTTGGAAATATGCCCTAGAGGCAATAATAAAAGCATTATTATTATATTTCCTTGTTCATGATAATTGTCTTTATTCATGCTATAATTGTGTTATCCGGAAATTGTAATACATGTGTGAATAACAGACACCAACATGTCCCTAGTAAGCCTCTAGTTGACTAGCTCGTTGATCAACAGATAGTCATGGTTTCCTGACTATGGACATTGGATGTCATTGATAACGAGATCACATCATTAGGAGAATAATGTGATGGACAAGACCCAATCCTAAACATAGCACAAGATCGTATAGTTCGTTTGCTAGAGTTTTTCCAATGTCAAGTATCCTTTCCTTAGACCATGAGATCGTGTAACTCCCGGATACCGTAGGAGTGCTTTGGGTGTACCAAACGTCACAACGTAACCGGGTGACTATAAAGGTATACTATGGGTATCTCCGAAAGTGTCTGTTAGGTTGACACGGATCAAGACTGGGATTTGTCACTCCGTATGACGGAGAGGTATCACTGGGCCCACTTGGTAATGCATCATCATAATGAGCTCAAAGTGACCAAGTGTCTGGTCACGGGATCATGCATTACGGTACGAGTAAAGTGACTTGCCGGTAACGAGATTGAACGAGGTATTGGGATACCAACGATCGGATCTCGGGCAAGTAACATGCCGATTGACAAAGGGAATTGTATACGGGGTTGCTTGAATCCTCGACATCGTGGTTCATCCGATGAGATCATCGAGGAGCATGTGGGAGACAACATGGGTATCCAGATCGCGCTGTTGGTTATTGACCGGAGAGCGATCTCGGTCATGTCTACATGTCTCCCGAACCCGTAGGGTCTACACACTTAAGGTTCGGTGACGCTAGGGTTGTAGGGATATGTATATGCAGTAACACGAATGTTGTTTGGAGTCCCGGATGAGATCCCGGACGTCACGAGGAGTTCCGGAATGGTCCGGAGGTAAAGAATTATATATAGGAAGTGCTATTTCGGGCATCGGGACAAGTTTCAGGGTCACCGGTATTGTACCGGGACCACCGGAAGGGTCCCGGGGGTCCACCGGATGGGGCCACCTGTCCCGGGGGGGCCACATGGGCTGTAGGGGGTGCGCCTTGGCCTACATGGGCCAAGGGCACCAGCCCCAAGAGGCCCATGCACCTAGGGTTTCAAGGAGGGAAGAGTCCTAGGAGGGGAAGGCACCTCCTAGGTGCCTTGGGGAGGAGGGATTCCTCCCCTTGGCCGCACCCCCCTAGGAGATTAGATCTCCTAGGGCCGGCGCCCCCCCTTGGCCCTCCTATATATAGTGGGGGAGATGGAGGACTTCTTACCTTGATCTTTGGTGCCTTCCTTTCCCTCTCCAACACCTCCTCCTCCTCCATAGTGCTTGGCGAAGCCCTGCCGGAGTACTGCAGCTCCACCATCACCATGCCGTCGTGCTGCTACTGGAGCCATCTCCCTCAACCTATCCTTTCCCCTTGCTGGATCAAGAAGGAGGAGACGTGGTTGTTTCGTACGTGTGTTGAACGCGGAGGTGCCGTCCGTTCGGTGCTAGGATCTTCGATGATTCGAATCACGTCGAGTACGACTCCCTCATCCCCGTTCTTTGAACGCTTCCGCTCGCGATCTACAAGGTACGTAGATGCATCTAATCACTCGTTGCTAGATGAACTCCTAGATGGATCTTGGTGAAACCGTAGGAAATTTTTTGTTTTCTGCAACGTTCCCCAATAGTGGTATCAGAGCTAGGTCTATGCGTAGTTCTTCTTGCGCGAGTAGAACACAATTTGTTGTGGGCGTAGATGTTGTCAACTTTCTTGCCGCTACTAGTCTTATCTTGCTTCAACGGTATTGTGGGATGAAGCGGCCCAGACCAACCTTACACGTACGCTTACGTGAGACCGGTTCCACCGACTAACATGCACTAGTTGCATAAGGTGGCTGGCGGGTGTCTGTCTCTCCCACTTTAGTTGGAGTGGATTCGATGAAAGGGGTCCTTATGAAGGGTAAATAGAAGTTGACAAATCACGTTGTAGCTTTCACGTAGGTAAGAAAACGTTCTTGCTAGAACCCTAATTCAGCCACGTAAAACTTGCAACAACAATTAGAGGACGTCTAACTTGTTTTTGCAGCAAGTGCTTTGTGATATGATATGGCCAAAGTTGTGATGAATGATGAATGATATATATGTGATGTATGAGATGTTCATGCTATTGTAATAGGAATCACGACTTGCATGTCGATGAGTATGACAACCGGCAGGAGCCATAGGAGTTGTCTTTATTTTTGTATGACCTGCGTGTCATTGAGAAACGCCATGTAAATTACTTTACTTCATTGCTAAACGCGTTAGCCATAGTAGTAGAAGTAATTGTTGGCGAGCAACTTCACGGAGACACAATGATGGAGATCATGATGATGGAGATCATGGTGTCAAGCCGGTGACAAGATGATCATGGAGCCCCAAGATGGAGATCAAAGGAGCTATGTGATATTGGCCATATCATGTCACTATTATTATTTGATTGCATGTGATGTTTATCATGTTTTTGCATCTTGTTTACTTAGAACGACGGTAGTAAATAAGATGATCCCTCATAATAATTTCAAGAAGTGTTCCCCCTAACTGTGCACCGTTGCGACAGTTCGTTTGTTTCTAAGCATCACGTGATGATCGGGTGTGATAGATTCCAACGTTCACATACAACGGGTGTAAGACAAATTTACACATGCAAACACTTAGGTTGACTTGACGAGCCTAGCATGTACAGACATGGCCTCGGAACACAGAAGACTGAAAGGTCGAGCATGAGTCGTATAGAAGATACGATCAACATGAACATGTTCACCGATGTTGACTAGTCCGTCTCACGTGATGATCGGACATGCCTAGTTGACTCGGATCATGTTATACTTAGATGACTAGAAGAGGGATGTCTATCTAAGTGGGAGTTCATTGAATAATTTGATTAGATGAACTTAATTATCATGAACTTAGTCTAAAATATTTACAATATGTCTTGTAGATCAAATGGCCAACGTAGTCCTCAACTTCAACGTGTTCCTAGAGAAAACCAAGCTGAAAGACGATGGCAACAACTACACGGACTGGGTCCGGAACCTGAGGATCATCCTCGTAGCTGCCAAGAAAGATTATGTCCTACAAGCACCGCTGGGTGACGCACCTGTTCTCCCTGCAGAACAAGACGTTATGAATGCTTGGCAGGCACGTACCGATGACTACTCCCTCGTTCAGTGCGGCATGCTTTACAACTTAGACCTGGGGCTCCAAAAGCGTTTTGAGAGACACGGAGCATATGAGATGTTCGAGGAACTGAAAATGGTTTTCCAAGTTCATGCCCGGGTCGAGAGATATGAAGTCTCCGACAAATTCTTCAGCTGTAAGATGGAGGAAAATAGTTCTGTCAGTGAGCACATACTCACAATGTCTGGGTTACATAACCGATTGACTCAGCTGGGAGTTAATCTCCCGGATGACGCGGTCATTGACAGAATCCTCCAGTCACTTCCACCGAGCTACAAGAGCTTTGTGATGAACTTCAATATGCAGGGGATGGAAAAGACCATTCCTGAAGTATTTGCAATGCTGAAATCAGCAGAGGTAGAAGTCAAGAAGGAACATCAAGTGTTGATGGTGAATAAAACCACTAAATTCAAGAAGGGCAAGGGTAAAAAGAACTTCAATAAGGACGGCAAGGGAGTTGCCGCGCCCGGCAAGCAAGCTGCCGGGAAGAAGCCAAAGAATGGACCCAAGCCTGAGACGGAGTGCTTTTATTGCAAGGAAAATGGTCACTGGAAGCGGAACTGCCCCAAATACTTAGGGGACAAGAAGGCCGGCAAAACAAAAGGTATATGTGATATACATGTAATTGATGTGTACCTTACCAGTACTCGTAGTAGCTCCTGGGTATTTGATGCCGGTGCAGTTGCTCACATTTGTAACTCAAAGCAGGAGTTGCGGAATAAGCGGAGACTGGCAAAGGACGAGGTAACGATGCGCGTCGGGAATGGTTCCAAGGTCAATGTGATCGCCGTCGGCACGCTACCTCTACATTTACCTACAGGATTAGTTTTAAACCTCAATAATTGTTATTTAGTGCCAGCTTTGAGCATGAACATTGTATCGGGATCTCGTTTAATTCGAGGTCTACTCATTTAAATCCGAGAATAATGGTTGTTCTATTTATATGAGAGATATGTTTTATGGTCATGCTCCGATGGTGAATGGTTTATTCTTCCTCGAACGTAATGCTACACATGTTCATAGTGTGAAAACCAAAAGATGTAAGGTTGATAACGATAGTCCCACATACTTGTGGCACTGCCGCCTTGGTCACATAGGTGTCAAACGCATGAAGAAGCTCCATGCGGATGGACTTTTAGAGTCTCTTGATTATGAATCATTTGACACGTGCGAACCATGCCTCATGGGTAAAATGACCAAGACTCCGTTCTCAGGAACAATGGAGCGAGCAACCAACTTATTGGAAATCATACATACTGATGTGTGCGGTCCAATGAGTGTTGAGGCTCGCGGTGGCTATCGTTATGTTCTCACCCTCACTGATGACTTGAGTAGATATGGGTATATCTACTTAATGTAACACAAGTCTGAAACCTTTGAAAAGTTCAAGGAATTTCAGAGTGAGGTTGAGAATCAACGTGACAGGAAAATCAAGTTTCTACGATCAGATCGTGGAGGAGAATACTTGAGTCAGGAATTTGGCACACACTTAAGAAAATGTGGAATAGTTTCACAACTCACGCCGCCTGGAACACCTCAGCGTAATGGTGTGTCCGAACGTCGTAATCGCACTCTATTAGATATGGTGCAATCTATGATGTCTCTTACCGATTTACCGCTATCTTTTTGGGGCTATGCTTCAGAGACTGCCGCATTCACTTTAAATAGGGCTCCATCGAAATCCGTTGAGACGACACCGTATGAATTATGGTTTGGGAAGAAACCTAAGCTGTCGTTTCTAAAAGTTTGGGGATGCGATGCTTATGTCCAGAAACTTCAACCTGAAAAGCTCAAACCCAAGTCGGAAAAATGCGTCTTCATAGGATACCCTAAAGAAACTATTGGGTATACCTTCTACCTCAGATCCGAAGGCAAGATCTTTGTTGCCAAGAATGGATCCTTTCTAGAGAAAGAGTTTCTCTTGAAAGAAGTAAGTGGGAGGAAAGTAGAACTTGATGAAGTATTACCTCTTGAACCGGAAAATGGCGCAACTCAAGAAAATGTTCCTGAGGTGCCTGCACCGACTAGAGAGGAAGTTAATGATGATGATCAAGATACTTCTGATCAAGCTCCTACTGAAATTCGAAGGTCCACAAGGACACGTTCCGCACCAGAGTGGTACGGCAACCCTGTCTTGGAAATCATGTTGTTGGACAACAGTGAACCTTCGAACTATGAAGAAGCGATGGCGGGCCCGGATTCCGACAAATGGCTGGAAGCCATGAAATCCGAGATAGGATCCATGTATGAAAACGAAGTATGGACTTTGACTGACTTGCCCGTTGAGCGGAGAGCCATAGAAAATAAATGGATCTTTAAGAAGAAGACAGAGCGGATGGTAATGTGACCATCTATAAAGCTCGGCTTGTCGCTAAGGGTTATCGACAAGTTCAAGGGGTTGACTATGATGAGACATTCTCACCGGTAGCAAAGCTAAAGTCCGTCCGAATCATGTTAGCAATTGCCGCATTCTATGATTATGAGATATGGCAAATGGACGTCAAAACGACATTCCTTAATGGTTTCCTTAAGGAAGAATTGTATATGATGCAGCCGGAAGGTTTTGTCGATCCTAAGAATGCTGACAAGGTGTGCAAGCTCCAACGCTCGATTTATGGGCTGGTGCAAGCATCTCGGAGTTGGAACATTCGCTTTGATGAGATGATCAAAGTGTTTGGGTTTACGCATACTTATGGAGAAGCCTGCGTTTACAAGAGAGTGAGTGGGAGCACTGTAGCATTTCTCATATTATATGTAGATGACATACTTTTGATGGGAAATGATATAGAACTCTTGGACAGCATTAAGGCATACTTGAATAAGAGTTTTTCAATGAAGGACCTTGGAGAAGCTGCTTATATATTAGGAATCAAGATCTATAGAGATAGATCGAGACGCCTCATAGGTCTTTCACAAAGCACATACCTTGATTAGATATTGAAGAAGTTCAATATGGATCAGTCTAAGAAGGGGTTCTTGCCTGTGTTGCAAGGTGTGAAATTGAGCTCAGCTCAATGTCCGACCACGGCAGAAGATATAGAAGAGATGAGTGTCATCCCCTATGCCTCAGCCATAGGTTCTATTATGTATGCCATGCTGTGTACCAGACCTGATGTAAACCTTGCCGTAAGTTTGGTAGGAAGGTACCAAAGTAATCCCGGCAAGGAACACTGGACAGCGGTCAAGAATATCCTGAAGTACCTAAAAAGGACTAAGGAAATGTTTCTCGTTTATGGAGGTGACGAAGAGCTTGTCGTAAAGGGTTACATCGACGCTAGCTTCGACACAGATCTGGATGACTCTAAGTCACAAACCGGATACGTGTATATTTTGAATGGTGGGGCAGTAAGCTGGTGCAGTTGCAAGCAGAGCGTCGTGGCGGGATCTACATGTGAAGCGGAGTACATGGCAGCCTCGGAGGCAGCACATGAAGCAATTTGGGTGAAGGAGTTCATCACCGACCTAGGAGTCATACCCAATGCGTCGGGGCCAATCAAACTCTTCTGTGACAACACTGGAGCTATTGCACTTGCCAAGGAGCCCAGGTTTCACAAGAAGACAAGGCACATCAAGCGTCGCTTCAACTCCATTCGTGAAAATGTTCAAGATGGAGACATAGATATTTGTAAAGTACATACGGACCTGAATGTAGCAGATCCATTGACTAAACCTCTCCCTAGAGCAAAACATGATCAACACCAGAATTCCATGGGTGTTCGATTCATCACTATGTATCTAGATTATTGACTCTAGTGCAAGTGGGAGACTGTTGGAAATATGCCCTAGAGGCAATAATAAAGGCATTATTATTATATTTCCTTGTTCATGATAATTGTCTTTATTCATGCTATAATTGTGTTATCCGGAAATCGTAATACATGTGTGAATAACAGACACCAACATGTCCCTAGTAAGCCTCTAGTTGACTAGCTCGTTGATCAACAGATAGTCATGGTTTCTTGACTATGGACATTGGATGTCATTGATAACGAGATCACATCATTAGGAGAATAATGTGATGGACAAGACCCAATCCTAAACATAGCACAAGATCGTATAGTTCGTTTGCTAGAGTTTTTCCAATGTCAAGTATCCTTTCCTTAGACCATGAGATCATGTAACTCCCGGATACCGTACGAGTGCTTTGGGTGTACCAAACGTCACAACGTAACTGGGTGACTATAAAGGTATACTACGGGTACCTCCGAAAGTGTCTGTTGGGTTGACACGGATCAAGACTGGGATTTGTCACTCCGTATGACGGAGAGGTATCACTGGGCCCACTCGGTAATGCATCATCATAATGAGCTCAAAGTGACCAAGTGTCTGGTCATGGGATCATGCATTACGGTACGAGTAAAGTGACTTGCCGGTAACGAGATTGAACGAGGTATTGGGATACCGACGATCGGATCTCGGGCAAGTAACATACCGATTGACAAAGGGAATTGTATACGGGGTTGCTTGAATCCTTGATATCGTGGTTCATCCGATGAGATCATCGAGGAGCATGTGGGAGCCAACATGGGTATCCAGATCCCGCTGTTGGTTATTGACCGGAGAGCGATCTCGATCATGTCTACATGTCTCCCGAACCCGTAGGGTCTACACACTTAAGGTTCGGTGACGCTAGGGTTGTAGGGATATGTATATGCAGTAACCCGAATGTTGTTTGGAGTCCCAGATGAGATCCCGAACGTCACGAGGAGTTCCGGAATGGTCCGGAGGTAAAGAATTATATATAGGAAGTGCTATTTCGGGCATCGGGACAAGTTTCGGGGTCACCGGTATTGTACCGGGACCACCGGAAGGGTCCCGGGGGGTCCACCGGATGGGGCCACCTGTCCCGGGGAGGCCACATGGGCTGTAGGGGGTGCGCCTTGGCCTACATGGGCCAAGGGCACCAGCCCCAAGAGGCCCATGCGCCTAGGGTTTCAAGGAGGGAAGAGTCCTAGGAGGGGAAGGCACCTCCTAGGTGCCTTGGGGAGGAGGGATTCCTCCCCTTGGCCACACCCCCCTAGGAGATTAGATCTCCTAGGGCCGGCGCCCCCCTTGGACCTCCTATATATAGTGGGGGAGATGGAGGAATTCTTACCTTGATCTTTGGTGCCTCCCTCTCCCTCTCCAACACCTCCTCCTCCTCCATAGTGCTTGGCGAAGCCCTGCCAGAGTACTGCAGCTCCACCATCACCACGCCGTCGTGCTGCTACTGGAGCCATCTCCCTCAACCTCTCCTTTCCCCTTGCTGGATCAAGAAGGAGGAGACGTGGTTGTTCCGTACGTGTGTTGAACATGGAGGTGCCGTCCATTCGGTGCTAGGATCTTCGATGATTCGAATCACGTCGAGTACGACTCCCTCATCCCCGTTCTTTGAATGCTTCCGCTCGCGATCTACAAGGTACGTAGATGCATCTAATCACTCGTTGCTAGATGAACTCCTAGATGGATCTTGGTGAAACCGTAGGAAAATTTTTGTTTTCTGCAACGTTCCCCAACACCCGGGAAGGCTAATGTAGTAGCTGATGCATTAAGCCGCAAGAGCCATGTCAATACGTTAATGATGGGAGAAATACCCAAGGAGTTAGCAGAAAATCTTCGTGAACTATGTCTGGAAATAGTTCCGAGAGGCTATGTAGCAGTGTTGGAGATTCAGTCAACTTTGATGGACAGAACCAGGGAAGCTCAGAAGACTGACAAGGAGATTGCTTCCATAAAGGAGAAAATGGAAGAAGGAAAAGCTAAAGGATTTCGTGAGGATGAGCACGATACCCTATGGTTTGAAGACCGTGTCTATGTGCCCAATGACCCGGAGATCAGGAAGTTAATTCTGCAAGAGGCCCATGATTCACCCTATTCGATTCACCCAGGGAATACCAAGATGTATCTGGATTTGAAGGATATTTTCTGGTGGACTGGAATGAAGAAAGAAATAGCAGAGTATGTAGCAGTTTGTGATGTACGCCAGAGAGTAAAGGCAGAGCATCAGAAGCCAGCAGGATTGTTACAACCATTGCCGATACCCGAATGGAAGTGGGATAAGTTAGGCATGGATTTTATCACGGGATTGCCCAGGACTCGTTCAGGCTATGACTCGATTTGGGTTGTAGTCGATCGATTGACGAAAGTAGCTCATTTCATCCCAGTAAAGACCACTTATACCAGTGCTAAGTTGGCAAAAATATACATGACCAGAATAGTATGTCTGCATGGAGTTCCGAGGAGTATCGTATCAGATAGAGGAACCCAGTTTACCTCAAAGTTCTGGAAGCAGTTGCACGAAACTTTGGGAACCAGGCTAGAATTCAGTACAGCTTTTCATCCGCAGACAGATGGACAGACCGAGAGAGTCAATCATATTTTGGAGGATATGCTGAGAGCTTGTGCGCTAGATTATGGATCTAGTTGGGACGATAATTTGCCATATGCAGAGTTCTCTTACAACAACAGTTACCAAACCAGTTTGAAGATGGCCCCTTTCGAAGCTTTGTACGGAAGAAGGTGCAGGACACCGCTGTCGTGGGACGAAGTCGGAGACCGCCAGTTGTTTGGACCTGACTTGATTAAGGAGTCTGAACAGAAAGTGAAGTTGATTCGCGATAGGCTCAAGGTAGCCCAGTCCAGACAGAAGAGTTATGCAGATTCTAAACGCAAGGAGACAGTTTACGAAGTTGAAGACAGAGCTTACCTTCGAGTATCTCCACTTCGGGGAACAAAGCGTTTTGGAGTTAAAGGAAAGTTAGCGCCACGATTTGTAGGACCATATCGAATTGTGGAGCGTATGGGAGAAGTGGCCTACAAGTTGAAATTGACCGAAGAATTGTCAGGAATTCATGATGTGTTCCACGTTTCTCAGTTAAAGAAGTGTCACACGGAGATGGCTGACATACCATTGAGAGACACAGTGCCTTTGGAAACTATTCATTTGGATAACGATTTGACCTACAAGGAGAAACCAGTTAAGATCCTCGAGTTTGCCAGCCGAGTTACTCGCAGCAAAGTTATCAAGTTTTGCAAGGTTCAGTGGAGCCACCACACGGAGGATGAAGCCACCTGGGAACGAGAGGAAGATTCGCTCAAAGACCACCCTCACCTATTTTCTAGCCAACCCGAATCTCGAGGGCGAGATTCATCTTAAGGGGGGTAGGTTTGTAACATCCCAAATTTTCAATTTGGAATGTTATACATTAGATCATCATGCATATCATATTTTATTTGCTTTGGGTTTTGATCCTAGAAAATTCTAAGCAACTCAAGGACCCACGGAGAGAGTTGGCAATTTCCTTATTTTCATATTTGAGTTTTTCTCAAATTTTGAGAATAGGATCATTTGATTTTATTTATTTTATCATCAATTATTTCTATTACAAAAATATGAGAGAGGGAATAAAATGACTTTCCCAAAATATAGAAATATTGAGGATTTAATTAAAAAAATCAAATAGTTTTATTTCGGAGTTTTTTTTTGTTGTTTTTATTTGAATTAGGAAAAATGCACGTTTTCAAAATTGCATTTAGGCCCAAATAAATGTTCAGTTTGTCGGGCTTGATTTTAGAAGCCCGGGAAAATTTATTTCGGGATTTTTGGAGTCCGTTTAGTAATTCTTTTTATTTTTCTTCCGAGCGAAAAAAAACGGAACCGACTATGGGCCGTACTCGGCCAGGACTCCGCCTGGCCGGGGCCTTTATAAGCCGGGGCAAGCCAGCCCGAAGGCCCAGCCGCCCCGAAACCCTAGCCGCGCCCAGCCCCAGCCCCGCCGCCGCCGCCGCCGCCAGCCGCCGCCGCCCCGCCGCCGATCCGCCGGAGCCGCGCGTCGCCCGAGGTTCGCCGCACCTTGAATTCCGTGCCGTTTAAAAAAAATTCCGCTCGTCGGTTTTCTTTTTCGTCGAATTTTTCCGCGGTTATTTTCTGATCGCGATTTCTGATCCGATTTTCGTTTTAGTTTTTCTTTTCGCTCGTTTATCGGAATCAGGCGATTCAAGCGCCTGGAGTTTCGTCTCGAAACCCTCTATCTGAATAATCAACTTAAACAAGTTTTTGCTACTGTAAAATTTGACTTAGATTCAGATTACTAGAACGAAGTTGTTTTCTTTCGCCGTTTGACTTTCTTTGCTTCGTTCGATTTGATTCCTTTTGCCAACCAGAGTTCTTAAGTTGAACCTTCTGGTTAGATGAGTACTTATTGTATGCTTGTTTGTTTGCCTGCGATAGAGTACCCGGAGTGCGCTGCCTGTTACTTCGAATCGTTAGGTTTCACGGATCATCAGCAAGGCAAGTAACACTTTGATCATACCTTTTCTACAACCCAGTTTTTTGCATTAGATCAATCTTCACACATTGCATGATTAGGATCTAATTAAACTGTGGGATGGGAAGTAGATGAGGTAGTACATATTACCTGTTTTTTTTATCAAACCTTTGGGAGTTACTTCTATGTTTGCTTATTATGCCATGCTATGCTAGTAGATGTGGATTGGGTGAGTGAAATCCATGATAGATGTGAGATTGATAATTAATGGTTTATCTAAGGTGGCATCTTAAATACACATCTGGGTGGACTGAGGCACCTGGGTATTCCAGGACATGCCTATTTTCTTTTGGACCGCCACCCAGGCTCAAAGGGATCATGAGATTTTTCAAACTAGAAACTTCCGTGTGCAGCCACAAGCCATTATGGGCTCTGGCATAGTTGATTAAGTCGTGCGAACTCTTACAGGGTAGACTAGCAGCTGTAGGGGAAAGTAGGTGTACCGGTCTATCCATTGTAAGGTGCTAGCGCTTCTGAAAGACTGTGTCTCGGTCATCCGCTTCTCAAACACCATGTAGTGCGAGAAATCCAACGGAGGCGATCGAGTCTTGTGGGGAAAAGTGCGCAAACCTCTGCAGAGTGTAACAAACTAATCATGATTAGCCGTGTCCCCAGTTATGGACATCTTGAGTATCTAGTATCTGGATTATCATGTGAATCTCAACATGTTACTCTAAAATTAATGTTGTTGGGTTAATGATGATGCTTAATTGGGATTGAGAATGCTGTTAACCATTCTCAATGTTTAACAACCACCATGATAGTAATTAAATTTATTTCTTTGAAGTAGGGAAAAATTGGCTTTATGCAAAACTGTAACCATAGAGCTTTCCACCAGCCAAATATGCATATAGTATAGCTGTTGCATTCCATTACTCTCTATGTGTTACCTTGCCAGCATATTCCATGTGCTGACCCGTTTTCGGGCTGCAACGTTAATGTTGCAGACTTTTTAGACGACGATTAAGGAGTTTTAGGTCGTGGTTCTATACTCAGTGATGCCGTTGGAGTTGATGGACTCACTTATCTTCCAAGCCTTCCGCTGTTATATTTATTAGATGGGCTTAAGCCATATTTATTGTAATAAGTTCTCTTTTGAGACACTCAATGTAATAAGTGTGTGATTTCTACTCTGCTATAAATCCTCCGAGTACTATGTGGTGTCAGCATTACTGATCCAGGGATGACACCGGAGCACAGAGATCAGACTGTTTGAGGTCTGGTCGCTACACATCTTTTGTCCTACCCTCCCTTGGCAGCGAGGTCCTAGTGGAAACTAAGGGATATTAAGGCCTCCTTTTAATAGAGTACCGGACCAAAGCATTAACACATAGCGAATACATGAACTCCTCAAACTATGGTCATCACCGGGAGTGGTCCCGATTATTGTCACTTCGAGGTTGCCGGATCATAACACATAGTAGGTGACTATAGACTTGCAAGATAGGATCAAGAACTCTCATATATTGATGAAAACATAATAGGTTCATATCTGAAATCATGGCACTCGGGCCCTAGTGACAAGCATTAAGCATAGGAAAGTCATAGCAACATCAATCTCAGAACATAGTGGATACTAGGGATCAAACCCTAACAAAACTAACTCGATTACATGAAAAATCTCATCCAACCCATCACCTTCCAGCAAGCCTACGATGGAATTACTCACACACGGCGATGAGCATCATGAAATTGGTGATGGAGGATGGTTGATGATGACAACGGTGACAGATTCCCCTCTCCGGAGCCCTGAATAGACTCCAGATCAGCCCTCCCGAGCGGTTTTAGGGCTTGGCGGTGGCTCCGTATCGTAAAACGCGATGAATCCTTCTCTTTATTTTTTTCTCCTCGAAAGAAAATATATAGAGTTGGAGTTGAGGTCGGAGGAGCTCCAGGGGGCCCATGAGGTAGGGGGCGCGCCCGGGGGGCAGGCGCCCCCCACCCTCGTGGCTAGGGTGTGGGCCCCATGGTCTTCATCTTTTGAAAGGATTTTTTATTATTTCCAAAAAGATGTTCCATGAAGTTTCAGGTCATTCCGAGAACTTTTGTTTCTCCACATAAATAACACCATGGCAATTCTGCTGAAAACAGCGTCAGTCCGGGTTAGTTCCATTCAAATCATGCAAGTTAGAGTCCAAAACAAGGGCAAAAGTGTTTGAAAATTAGATACGACAGAGACGTATCAGTATCTACGAAAGTTGCACGGTACTAGAGAGGCTAGCAATGGCGGAAAGGTGAGAGTGTGTATAATCCATGGACTCAACATCAGTCATAAAGAACTCACTTATTTATTGCAAAAATCTATTAGGCATTGAAACAAAGTACTACGCGCATGCTCCTAGGGGGATAGATTGGTAGGAAAAGACCATCGCTCGTCCCCGACCGCCACTCATAAGGAAGATAATCAATAAATAAATCATGCTCCGACTTCCTCACATGACGGTTCACCATACGTGCATGCTACGGGACTCACAAACTTTAACACAAGTATTTCTCAAATTCACAACTACTCACTAGCATGACTTTAATATCACCATCTTCATATCTCAAAACAACCATAAGGAATCAAACTTCTCATAGTACTCAATGCACTTTATATGAAAGTTTTTATTATATCCCTCTTGGATGCCTATCATATTAAGACTAAATTTATAACCAAAGCAAATTACCATGCTATTTTAAAGACTCTCAAAATAATATAAGTGAAGTGTGAGAGTTCATCAATTTCTATAAAATATAACCACCACCGTGCTCTAAAAAGGTATAAGTGAAGCACTAGAGCAAATTTGCCTAGTTGAAAAGATATAAGTAAAGCACGTAGAGTATTCTAATAAATCATGATTCATGCATGTCTCTCTCAAAAGGTGTGTACAGCAAGGATGATTTTGGCAAACTAAAAAGCAAAGACTCAAATCATACAAGACTCTCCCAGCAAAACACATATCATCTAGTAAATAAAAATATAGCCTCAAGTAAAGTTACCGATAGACGAAGACGAAAGAGGGGACGCCTTCCGGGGCATCCCAAGCTTAGGCTCCTGGTTGTCCTTGAATATTACCTTGGGGTGCCTTGGTAATCCCCAAGCTTAGGCTCTTGCCACTCCTTATTCCATAGTCCATCAAATCCTTATCCAAAACTTGAAAAACTTCACAACACAAAACTCAACCAAAAATCTCATAAGCTCCGTTAGTATAAGAAAATAAATCAGCACTTTTGGTACTATTGTGAACTCATTCTTTATTTATATTGGTGTAATATTTACTGTATTACAAATTTTCCATGGTTCATACCCCCGATACAAGCCATAGATGCATCAAAATAAGCAAACAACACACGAAAAACAGAATCTGTCAAAAATAGAACAGTCTGTAGCAATCTGGAGATTGCCAATAATTCTGTAACTGTAAAAATTCTGAAAAATTAGGACTATCAAAGAAATTTGGTTATCAATATTTTTCAAAAAGAATCAATATTTTATAGTGCCTCCACTAAAAATGAAAATTAATTTCCTGAGCGCAAAATTTTCTGGTTTTCAGCAAGATCAAATCAACTATCACTGTAAGCTATCCCAAAGGTCTTACTTGGCACAAACACTAATTAAAACAGAAAACCACATCTAACCAGAGGATAGATGAATTATTTAATGCAAAAAACAGAACCTAAAAAGCAAAAAACAAAAAAAATAAAATTGGGTTGCCTCCCAACAAGCGCTATTGTTTAACGCCCTTAGCTAGGCATAAAATACGAATAGATCTAGGTATTATCATCTTTGGCATGCAATCCATAAGTGGCTCTCATAATAGATTCATAAGGAAATTTAATTTTCTTTCTAGGGAAGTTTTCCATGCCTTTCCTTAACAGAAATGAAATCTAATGTTTCCTTCTTTCATATCAATAATTGCACCAATCGTTCTAAGGAGGTCTACCAAGAATAATAGGACATGTAGGATTGCAATATTTATCAAGAACAATGAAATCTATGGGCACATAATTCCTATTTGCAACAATGAGAACATCATTAATCCTTCCCATAGGTTTCTTAATAGTGGAATCTGCAAGATGCAAATTTAAGGAACAATCATCAAATTCACAGAAACCTAACACATCACATAGAGTTTTTGGAATCGTGGAAACACTAGCACCCAAATCACACAAATCATGGCATTCATAATATTTAATCTTAATATTAATATTAGGTTCCCACTCATCATAAAGTTTTCTAGGGATATAAACTTCCTATTCAAGATTTTCTTCAAAAGATTGCATCATAGCATCAATGATATGTTTAGTAAAAACTTTTTTGATTATAAGCGTGAGGAGAATTCAACATGGATCGCAACAAGGAAATACAATCTATTAAAGAACAATTATCATAATTAAATTATGTGAAATCCAAAAGAGTGGGTTCATTGCCACTTCAAGTTTTCACCTCTCCAATCCCACTTTTATTAATTTTTGTATCAAGATCTAAAAACTCTGAATCATTGGGACGCCTTCTAACTAAAGTTGACTCATCTCTAGTCCCATCTTTATGAAGATTTATATTGGAAAACAAAGATTCAATAGGAGTCGCACCAATCACTTTAAGATTTTCATCATTATTTAAAGATTCTGGTTTAGCGGCCATCTTATTTACCAAGGTAGCTTGCTTATTAGAAATTTGGCCCACTAAATTTTTGAGATGAGCAAACTGAGATCTTAGACCATAAAATTCCTGTAAAACTTTTCTGCTCCTAGATCTAGTTTCTAAAGAAATTATTATGCTCAAATTGCAAAGACATGAAGCTTCTAACATTATTTTCAATTTCGTCCAACCTCCTAAGCTGAGGGTCAATGCTTTTTGGTGGAGCCATTGCGACAAAGCAAGCAAGTGAACAGGACGAACGGAAGAGAGGCGAAGAAAAGGCAAATCTTTTCGAAAATAGTTTTAGAAGTGGGGGGAGAGGAAAACGAGAGGCGAATGGCAAATAATGTAATGCGAGGGATGAGATTTTATGATGGGTACTTGGTATGTCTCGACTTGGCGAAGATCTCCCTGGCAACGACACCAAAAATTCTACCTACTACCTCTTGAGTTGCGTTGGTTTTTCCCTTGAAGAGGAAAGGGTGATGCAGCAAAGTAGAGTAAGTATTTCCCTCAGTTTTGAGAACCAAGGTTGGTAGGAGACAATGCACAAGCCACCGAATACCTGCACAACAAACACCAAATTGCACCCGACGTGATAAAGGGGTTGTCAATCCCTTCATGGTTATTTGCAAAGTGAGATCTGATATAGATGGATAAACGGTAAAGTAACATTTTTTGGTATTTTTGGTTTATGGAATGGAAAGTAAAAGATTGCAAAGAAAGTAAATAGGAAACTAAAATTGTAGATCGGAAACTTATATGATGGAAAGTAGACCCGGGGGCCATAGGTTTCACTAGAGGCTTCTCTCAAGATAGAAAATATTACGGTGGGTGAACAAATTATAGCCGAGCAATTGATAGAAAAGCGCAAAGTTATGACGATATCTAAGGCAATGATCATGAATATAGGCATCACGTCTGTATCAAGTAGACCGACTCCTGCCTGCATCTACTACTATTACTCCACACATTGACTGACTCCTGCCTGCATTTAGAGTATTGAGTTCACGAAGAACAGAGTAACACATTAAGTAAGATGACATGATGTAGCGGGATAAACTCAAGCAATATGATGAAAAATCCATCTTGTTTAACTCGATGGCAACAATACAATATGTTTCGGTTCCCCTTGTGTCACTAGGATCGAGCACCATAAGATTGAACCCAAAGCTAAGCACTTCTCCCATTGCAAGAAAAACCAATCTAGTTGGCCAAACCAAATCGATAGTTCGGAGAGACTTGCAAAGATATCAAATCATGCATATAAGAATTCAGAGGAGATTCAAATAATATTCATAGATAAGCTTATCATAAATCCACAATTCATCAGATCTCGGCAAACACACTGCAAAAGAGTATTACATTGAATAGATCTCCAAGAACATCAAGGAGAACTTTGTATTGAGAATCAAAGAGAGAGAGAGAGAGAGAGAGAAAGCCATCTAGCTACTAGCTATGGACCCGTAGGTCTATGGTAAACTACTCATGCTTCATCGGAGAGGCAATGGTGTTGATGTAGAAGCCCTCCGTGATCGAACCCCCCTCCGGCAGGACGCCGAAAAAGGCCGCTAGATGGGATCTCATGGGTACAGAACGTTGCAACGGTGGAAAAGTGGTTTCGTGGCTCCCTTGGAAGGTTTTGGGATATTTGAAAATATATAGGCGGAATAAATAGGTTAGTGGAGTCACGAGGGGCCCACAAGGTTGGGGGCGCGCCCTACCCCCTATGTGCGCCTCTCAACCTTGTGGTTGCCTCGTGGCTTTCCTGACGTGCACTCCAAGCCCTATGGATGTCCTCTGGTCCAAGAAAAATCATCGCGAAAGTTTCATTCCATTTGGTATTCCTTTTCTGCGAAACTCTAAAACAAGGAAAAAATAGGAACTGGCGCTGGGCTCTAGGTTAATATGTTAGTCCCAAAAATCATATAAAATAACATATTAATGTGTATAAAACATCCAAAACAGATAATATAATATCATGGAACAACTAGAAATTATAGATATGTTGGAGACGTATCACTAGACCACCATATTCCCATGTGTCATCGAGAACATTTAGATCAGTATAAGAAGTGCTTCTGGTTTATACTTTGCCATAAAAAGGATCGAGCCACTGATGGCTCGTGTCCGCGTCAGTATTTCTCCAAAGAGGAAGGGATGATGCGGCACAACTTCGGTAAGTATTTTCCTTAGTGATGAAATCAAGGTTATCGAACCAGTAGGAGAACCAAGCAACACAATATAAACGATACCTGCAACCCGACACGTAAGAGGGGTTGTCAATCCCTCTCAGGTAAAAGATAGATTGGTTTGTATGATTTTGGATAAATAGATCTTGCGATGAAACAAAATAAAAGAAATAAAGAAGAAGTGCAGGAAGGTATTTTTGGGTTTTTAGAATAATACATCTGAAAGCAAAAGCAAATAAAAATAGATCTCAAAGCAAATATGATAAAGAATAGATTCAGGGGCTGTAGATTTCACTAGTGGCTTCTCTCGAGAAAAATGGCATATGACGGGTAAACAAATTACTGTTGGGCAATTGATAGAACTTCAAATAATCATGACAATATACAGGCAATGATCATTATATAGGCATCACGTCCAAGATTGGTAGACCAACTCCTGCCTGCATCTACTACTATTACTCCACACATTGATCGCTATCCAGCATCCATCTAGTGTATTAAGTTCATGGAGAAACAGAGTAATGCAATAAGAACGATGACATGGTGTAGACAAGATCTATTCTTGTAGGAATAGACCCCATCTTGTTATCCTTAATAGCAACAATCAATACGTGTCTTGCTGCCCCTTCTGTCACTGGGAAAGAACACCGCACGACCAAACCCATCAGAAAGCACCTCTTCCCATGGCAAAAAAATTAATCTAGTTGGCCTAACTAAACTAAAGATTCGAAGAAGAAATACGAGGCTATAAGTAATTATGCATATAAGAGATCGAAAATCAAATAACTTCATGGATAAAATAGATTTTATCATAAACTCAAAGTTCATCGGATCCCAACAAACACACCGCAAAAAGAGTTACATCAAATAGATCTCCAAGAGACCATTGTATTGAGAATCAAATGAGAGAGAGGAAGCCATCTAGCTACTAACTATGAACCCGTAGGTCTACAATGAACTACTCACGCATCAATGGAGAGGCACCAATGAGGATGATGAATCCCTCTGTGATGGTGTTTAGATTGGATCTGGTGGTGTAACATCCCAAATTTTCAATTTGAAATGTTATACATTAGATCATCATTTCATATCATATTTTATTGCTTTTGGCCTGATCGAGAAATTATACGCAACTCAAGGACCCACGGAGAGAGTTGGGGATTTCGTTATTTTCATATTTGGGGTTTTCTCAAATTTTGAAAATAGGATCATTTGATTTTATTTATTTTATCTTCAATTATTTCACTTATAAAAGTAAGTGAGAGGGAATAAAATAAATTTCCCAAAATAAAGAAATATTGAGGATTTAATAAAAAATCAAATAAGATTTTATTTTGGAGTTTTTCGCTGTTTTATTTGAATTTAGGAAAAATAGGCATTTTTCAAAATTGCATTTAGGCACCAAATAAATGTTCACTTTGTCCGGCTTGATTTTAGAAGCCGGGAAAAATTTATTTCGGGATTTTTGGAGTCCGTTTAGTATTTCTTTTCTTTCTTTTTCTGCACGTCAAATTATTAAAAAAAAAAAAATGAACCGACCTAACCGGGCCGTGTCCGACTAGGACACTAGGCCCGGCC
>NC_041388.1:111508689-111569500 GCF_002162155.2 Triticum dicoccoides
AGTTGCCCGAGGTAGCAGCCGTTGCCTCGGTTTTCGCGAAGAAAACCGATCTTTTTTTTTTGAAAACCTAGATCCGTTTTTAGATCCGGTTCGGTTTATTTTTTTTGTCGGTTTAGTTATTTAGAGAATGGCCGCTTTTTAGTTTGTTTTTACGAACGGTTTTCATCGTTTAGCCGCAGACAGCGAACGTTCGTTCATTAGCCTGTTCGTCGTTTTTCTTTTTCTCGGATTTTCCGCGATTATTTCTGATCGCGATTTCTGATCCGATTTTCGTTTTAGTTTAACTTTTCGCTCGTTTATCGGAATCAAGCGATTCAAGCGCCTGGAGTTTCGTTTCAAAACCCTCTTTCCGTTTAAGCAACTCAAACAAGTTTTTGCATCTGTAAAATTTGACTTAGATCCAGATTAGTAAACGAAGTTTGTTTCTTTTGCCGTTTGCTTTCCGTTGCTTCGTTTGATTTGATTCCTTTTGCAAACCGGAGTTCTTAAGTTGAACTTTCTGGTTAGATTTCTTATTTGAGTTTTACCCGTGCATTAGATAAGTACTTATTGTGTGCTTGTTTGTTTGCAATAGAGTACCTGGAGTGCGCCGCTTGCTACTTTGAATCTCTAGGTTTCACGGATCATCAGCAAGGCAAGTAACACTTTGATCATACCTCTTACTACCCAGTTTTATTGCATTAGATCAATCCTCAAAACATTGGATGATTAGGATCTAATTAATTTGTGGGTTGGGAAGTAGATGAGGTAGCACCTATTTCCTGTTTTGTTATGAAACCCTTGGGAGTTACTTCTACGTTTGCTTATTTTGACATGCTATGCTAGTAGACGTGGATTGGGTGAGATTATCCATGACAGATGTGAGATTGTTAAATTAATGGTTTATTTAAGGTGGCAACTTTAATACACATCTGGGTGGATTGAGGCACCTGGGTTTTCCAGCGATTGCCTATGTTTTTCTTTATGGACCGCCACCCAGGCTCAAAGGGATCATGAGATTATTCATACTAGAAACTTCCGTGTGCAGGCACAAGCTACTATGGGCTCTAGCATAGTTGATTAAGTCGTGCGAACTCTTACAGTGGTAGACTAGCAGATGTAGGGGAAAGTAGGTGTAACGGTCTACCCGATCGTAAGGTGCTAGCGCTTCTGAAAGACTATGTCTCGGTCATCCGTTTCTCAAACATCTTGTAGTGCGAGAATCCCAACGGAGGAGATCGAGTCTTGTGGGAAAAGTGCGCAAACCTCTATAGAGTGTATAAACTAATAATGGTTAGCCGTGTCCCCGGTTAGGGACAACTTGAGTATCTAGTTCTTGGATTATCATGTGAATCTCATCATATGACTCTAATTAATTTTGTTGGGATTTTTAATGATGATGCTTAATTGGGATTGAGAGGGTGTCTACACTCTCAATGTGCAACAACTACCATGATAGTTAAATAAAATTTATTCCTTTGCAGTAGGGAAAAACTGGCTTTACGCAAAACCGTAACCATAGAGCTTTCTACCGGCCAAATATGCATGTAGTATAGCCTATTCTGTTCACTATTCTCTATGTGTTACATTGCCAGCATATTCCATGTGTTGACCCGTTTTCGGGCTGCAACGTTCATGTTGCAGACTTTTCAGACGACGAGTAAGGTCCCATTAGGCCGTGATTCTATACTCAATGATGCCGTTGGAGTTGATGGACTCACTTATCTTCCAAGCCTTCCACTATTATCTTTATTAGACGGCCTTAAGCCATATTTATTGTAATAGGTTCTCTTTTGAGACATTCGATGTAATAAGTGTGTGATTGCTACTCTGTTATAAATCCTTCAAGTACTGTGCGTGTCAGCATTACTGATCCAGGGATGACACTAAAGCACAGAGACTTGACCATTTGAGGTCGGGTCGCTACAAGATGGTATCAGAGCACACGTTGACTGTAGGACACGACCACTAAGCTAAAAGACCTAGATCACTACTCACTCTTCCCACTTCCGACTCCTCATCTTTTATACTCTTTTAGGATGGCGGATGCAAGTAACAAGTTCACACAGCCGGATGAAGACACACCCTTTGGACGCCACCTGAAGGAAGTCAGTAAGTACTTGAACATCGGAGTACCAAGCTTCACCGGGACCTACAACGCCACTTTACCCGAAGAGGAGCACTGGATGATTCAAGTTCAAGTTCCAGGAAGGACGTTCATGCCAATCACCGCGCCCATAGAGTTTTCCTTTGATGCACCTACCCGGAGTCTAGGAAAGAGCATGGCAGCCCACATCGCCATGGGACGCATTGGAGAAGTTTACCACAAGGATCTCAAGGATACTATCTACCAGATTTGTGCGCGCCGAGATGAGCACTGGGAAATGATCAGCACCAAGAAGGATAGATCAATCGCAGCTTTTATCTAGGAGTTAAACCAGCACATTCGACGTCAGGAGAACTAGATGTGCACAGATGTGATAGATCTGAAGAAGGCGATGACAAGAATTACAGAACTAGAGGAAGAACTCAAGGCTACAAGTGAAGATTATGAGGAGGAAATTGTCGTACTAGTGGAGAACAATGACGACCTGATCAAGAAGATCGGAATATTCATGGGAGACCCTACACCAGTAGAAGAAGACGAAGAACCCAAGGAGATTCGCCCGGAAGAGTACATCATCATCGACGATACCGACTCTGACCTGAGCGATGATGACTATGTTGACGAAGCTAGAGCAGATATCATGGAGTCTGCACCCGAAGAATATTTCTAGTAGACCACCCCATCAGTAGTAGTATTCCACCATGTAAATAGAGTAGTCCGAGCACTTTTGCGATAGTTAGACCGATTGTATGCCCTTGTTTGATTGAATGAAGTGATTTTGTTTGCATTTTGCCTCATGAGCATATGGGTAGTGTTTTCTCTCTAGACCTCTCTCTATTCTTAAATCTCATCTTTTCTAAACCCATCAGATGCCTCCGAGACGTGACAATGGATTTGCATTTCCACCGAAGCTCACTCAGTTGATCTAGCGGCAGAATACGTTGATGCAGTTGCTAGTCCAGAATCAGAATCAGGGGAACAATAACAACAACAACCCACCACCACTGCCACCACCTGTTGATCACTTAACCCGTTTTCTTAGGCTGAATCCGCCTGTGTTCTCTAGTAGCACCAAGCCTATAGTAGCAGATGATTGGCTCCACAAGATTGGAAGGGAGTTAACCACTACAGGATGTATTGATGCTGAGAAGGTGCGCTTTGCCGCACATCAGTTGGATGGACTAGAAGCATCATGGTGGGAGAATTACACTGTCACCTATCCTATAGCCATGGTGACATGGGACCAATTTCAGCAGGCTTTTCGTACTGCCCATATTTCAGCAGGAGCTATGGCCATGAAGAAGCGTGAGTTTCGCAACTTGCGCCAATGAGGACGGACCGTTGGCCAGTATGTGGATGACTTTAGTAAGATAGCACGTTATGCCCCAGATGACATTGCTACAGATGCAGCTAAGCAGGAGAAGTTTCTGGAAGGACTGAATGATGAGCTGATCATGCAGTTGATGGTAGCAACTTTCAACAACTACCAGGAGTTGGTAGATCGTGCTCTCATGATTGAAGGGAAGCAACAGCAGATTGAGAACGGCAAGAGGAAGTATGGATAAGGGAAGTACACCTCTGGAGCTCAGCAAAAGCCACGTTTTACCCCGAAATCGGGAGGACATTTCAGCATACCCATGGAGGAGGTAGCTCGCACAATCATAACGGCCCCAAGAATGGTAATGGGAATGGAGGAAGCAACTGCCAGAACCATACCAACCCATCAACACCAGCCAAGAGAGACCTGAGCCAAGTCACTTGCTATAAGTGCCAGAAGACTGGACATTACGCCAATGAATGTCCTGAAGCCCAGAATGGAAATGGTAATGGAAGCTCTGGGAAGAAGCCGAACCCTTTCAACAGGGGACAGGTGGACCACGTGAATGTGGAGGAGGTTGAAGCCCAGCCAGATGCAGTAATAGGTAAGTTTTTGGTTAAGTCATTTACTGCAATCGTTTTTTTCGATATTGGTGCATCACATTCATACATATCACGGGGATTTGTGGATAAGTATAAACTACCCACCAAAGTTCTTAGAACACCTATGTTGGTAAGCTCACCAGGAGCGGAGTATATGGCCAGTCAAGGATGTTTTCAAGTGCCATTGAGTATAGGTAGGCATGTTTTCCCCTCGGATTTAATCATTTTGGAATCACAAGGTTACTGGACAAGGGATATATTCGCACAAGTTCGTCACCTTGGGGATCGCCAGTACTTCTAGTGGAAAAGAAGGATGGATCGTTAAGGATGGTTGTTGATTATTGAGGATTGAACGAAGTAACAATCAAGAACAAGTACCCACTGCCCATGATCAATGATCTGTTTGACTAGTTGCAAGGAGCAAAGGTATTTTTCAAGATCGATTTGCGATCAGGATACCACCAGTTGAAGATTCGAGAGCAGGATATACCTAAGACAGCTTTTACCACCAGGTACGGGCTGTATGAGTATACCGTTATGTCCTTTGGTCTGACTAACGCACCTGCATATTTCATGAACATGATGAACACAGTGTTTATGGAGTTTTTGGATAAGTTCGTCGTAGTATTCATCGATGATATACTAGTTTACTCGAAGAATGAAGAAGAACATAAAAGAACATTTGTGTTTGGTACTTGGTAAGCTCAGAGAACATCAGTTATACGCCAAGTTCAGAAAATGTGAGTTTTGGTTGAAGGAAGTTGGATTCCTCGGACATGTTATATCCGAAGAAGGAATAGCAGTAGATCCCACCAAGGTTGTCACTGTGACAAATTGGGAAGCCCCAACAACAGTTGGAGAGATCCGGAGATTTCTTGGACTTGCAGGATACTACCAGAGATTTATAGAGAATTTCTCAAAAATTGGAAAACCTATGACGGAGTTGTTGAAGAAGGATACCAAATTCAAATGGACTGAGGAATGTGAGGCCAGTTTCCAGGAGTTGAAGAAACGTTTGGTTTCCACGCTAGTGTTGATTCTGCCAGATCAGCGCAAGGATTATGAGGTGTATTGTGACGCTTCATGTCAAGGACTTGGAGCAGTGCTTATGTAGGAGGGAAGAGTTGTTTCGTATGCTTCATGACAGCTTAAGCCCCATGAGTTGAATTATGCTACACATGATTTGGAGTTAGCAGCCGTAGTGCATGCACTGAAGACTTGGAGACATTTTCTCATTGGAAACCATTGTGAGGTCTACACAGATCACAAGAGTTTGAAGTACATTTTCACGCAGAAGGAGCTGAATCTCAGGCAAAGGAGATGGTTGGAGCTCATCAAGGGTTATGATATGAGATTGCATTATCACCCCGGAAAGGCTAACATAGTAGCCGATGCATTGAACTGCAAGAGCCATGTCAACATGCTAATGACGGGAGAATTACCAGAGGAGTTAGCTGAGGATCTACGTGAGATATGTTTGGAGATAGTTCCGAGAGGCTATGTAGCGGCATTGGAGATTCAGTCTACTTTGATGGATAAGATCAGAGAAGCTCAGAAGACCGACAAGGAGATTGCCTCTATAAAGGACAAGTTGAGCAAAGGAATAGCTAAAGGATTTCGTGAGGATGAGCACGATACCTTATGGTTTGAGGACCGCGTTCATGTGCCAAATGATCCGGAGATCAGGAAGCTGATTCTGCAAGAAGCCCATGATTCACCATACTTGATTCACCCAGGAAATACAAAGATGTATTTGGATTTGAAGGATACTTTCTGGTGGACAGGAATGAAGAAGGATATTAAAGAGTATGTAGCAGTTTGTGATGTATATCAGAGAGTGTAGCGACCCGACCTTAGATGGTCAAGTCTTTGTGCTTTAGTGTCATCCCTGGATCAGTAATGCTGACACACATAGTACTTGAAGGATTTATAACAGAGTAGCAATCACACACTTATTACATCGAATGTCTCAAAAGAGAACTTATTACAATAAATATGGCTTAAGGCCATCTAATAACGATAACAACGGAAGGCTTGGAAGATAAGTGAGTCCATCAACTCCAACGGCATCACTGAGTATAGAACCATGACCTAAAGGCACCTTACTCGTCGTCCGAAAAGTCTGCAACATGAACCTTGCAGCCCGAAAACGGGTCAGCACATGGAATATGCTGGCAATGTAACACATAGAGAATAGTGAATAGAATAGGCTATACTACATGCATATTTGGCTGGTAGAAAGCTCTATGGTTACAGTTTTGCATAAAGCCAGTTTTTCCCTACTACAAAGGAATAAATTTTATTTAACTATCATGGTAGTTGTTGCACATTGAGAGTGTAGACACCCTCTCAATCCCAATTAAGCATCATCATTAAAATCCCAACAAAATTAATTAGAGTCACATGATGAGATTCACATGATAATCCAAGAACTAGTTAGTCAAGTTGTCCATAACTGGGGACACGACTAACCATGATTAGTTTATACACTCTGCAGAGGTTTGCGCACTTTTCCCGACAAGACTCGATCTCCTCCGTTGGGATTCTCGCACTACAATATGTTTGAGAAACGGATGACCGAGACATAGTCTTTCAGAAGCGCTAGCACCTTACGATCGGGTAGACCGTTACACCTACTTTCCCCTACATCTGCTAGTCTACCACTGTAAGAGTTCGCACGACTTAATCAACTATGCTAGAGCCCATAGTAGCTTGTGGCTGCACACGGAAGTTTCTAGTATGAATAATCTCATGATCCCTTTGAGCCTGGGTGGCGGTCCATAAAGAAAAATACAGGCAATTGCTGGAAAACCCAGGTGCCTCAATCCATCCAGATGTGTATTGAAGTTGCCACCTTAAATAAACCATTAATTTAACAATCTCACATCTGTCATGGATACACTCACCCAATCCACGTCTACTAGCATAGCATGTCAAAATAAGCAAACGTAGAAGTAACTCCCAAGGGTTTGATAATAAAACAAGAAATAGGTCCTACCTCATCTACTTCCCAACCCACAAATTAATTAGATCCTAATCATGCAATGTTTTGAGGATTGATCTAATGCAATAAAACTAGGTAGTAAGAGGTATGATCAAAGTGTTACTTGCCTTGCTGATGATCCGTGAAACCTAGAGATTCAAAGTAGCAAGCGGCGCACTCCGGGTACTCTATCGCAAACAAACAAGCACACAATAAGTACTCATCTAATGCACGGGTAAAACTCAAACAAGTAGTCTAACCAGAAAGTTCAACTTAAGAACTCCAGTTTGCAAAAAGAATCAAATCAAACAAAGCAACGGAAAGCAAACGGCAAAAGAAACAAACTTAGTTTACTAATCTGGATCTAAGTCAAATTTTACAGATGCAAAAACTTGTTTGAGTTGGTTAAACGGAAAGAGGGTTTTGAGACGAAACTCCAGGCGCTTGAATCGCCTGATTCCGATAAACGAGCGAAAAGTTAAGCTAAAACGAAAATCGGATCAGAAATCGTGATCAGAAATAATCGCGGAAAATCCGAGAAAAAGATAAACGACGAACATGCTAAGGAACGAACGTCGCTGTCTGTGGCTAAACGACGAAAACCGTTCGTAAAAATGAACGAAAAAGCGGCCGTTCGCTAAATAACTAAACCGACGAAAAAACCCGAACCGGATCTAAAAAACGGATCTAGGTTTTCAAAAACACCGGTCGGTTTTCTTCGCGAAAACCGAGGCAACAGCGGCTACCTCGGGCGGCTCTGGTGAGACGACAACGGCGGCGGCGGTGGCGGATCCGGCGAGAGGCGGGCGACGGCGAATCGGGCGGCGGCGGCGGCGCGCGGATCAAGGCAGGGCGAGGCGGTGGCTAGGGTTTCAGGCTGGGGCGGCTGCGACTGGCTCGGGCCCTCGTGGCTTTAAAGGCCGGCCAAGCCTAGTGTCCTAGTCGGACACGGCCCGGTTAGGTCGGTTCGTTTTTTTAAATAATTTGACGTGCATAAAAAGAAAGAAAAGAAATACTAAACGGACTCCAAAAATCACGAAATAAATTTTCGCCGGCTTCTAAAATCAAGCCGGACAAAGTGAACATTTATTTGGGGCCTAAATGCAATTTTGAAAAACACGCATTTTTCCTAAATTCAAATAAAACAACGAAAAACTCCAAAATAAAATCTTATTTGATTTTTTTATTAAATCCTCAATATTTCTTTATTTTGGGAAGTCATTTTATTCCCTCTCACTTATTTTTATAAGTGAAATAATTGAAGATAAAATAAATAAAATCAAATGATCCTATTTTCAAAATTTGAGAAAAACCCAAATATGAAAATAACGAAATTCCCAACTCTCTCCATGGGTCCTTGAGTTGCGTAGAATTTCTGGATCAGGCCAAAACCAATAAAATATGATATGCAATGATGATCTAATGTATAACATTCCAAATTGAAAATTTGGGATGTTACAAACCTAACCTCCTTAAGATGAATCTCGCCCTCGAGATTCGGGTTGGCTAGAAAATAGGTGAGGGTGGTCCTTCAACAAATCTTCCTCTCGCTCCCAGGAGGCTTCATCCTCGGTGTGGTGGCTCCACTGAACTTTACAAAACTTGATAACCTTGCTGCGGGTTACTCGGCTGGCATATTCGAGAATCTTGACTGGTTTCTCCTCATAGGTCAAATCACTATCCAACTGAATGGCTTCCAGCGGCACTGTATCTCTCAGCGGTATATGAGCCATCTCTGCGTGGCACTTGTTCAACTAGGAAACGTGGAACACATCGTGAACTCCTGACAATTCTTCGGGCAATTCCAACTTATAAGCAACTTCCCCCATACGTTCCAAAACTTTGTATGGTCCCACAAAACGTGGCGCTAACTTTCCCTTAACTCCAAAGCACTTAACTCCTCAAAGCGGGGATACACGAAGATAAACTCTGTCTCCGACTTCATAAACCGTCTCCTTGCGTTTAGAATCTGCATAGCTCTTCTGCCTGGACTGGGCTACCTTGAGCCTATCGCGAATCAATTTCACTTTTTGTTCAGACTCCTTAATCAAATTTGGTCCAAACAACTGGCAGTCTCCAACTTTGTCCCACGACAATGGTATTCTGCACCTTCTTCCGTACAAGGTTTCGAAAGGGGCCATCTTCAAACTGGATTGATAACTATTGTTGTAAGAGAACTCTGCATATGGCAAATTGTCGTCCCAACTAGATCCATAATCTAGCGCACAAGCTCTCAACATATCCTCCAAGATCTGATTGACTCTCTCGGTCTGTCCATCTGTCTGCAGATGAAAAGCTGTACTGAACCCTAGTCTAGTACCAAAAGTTTCATGCAACTGATTCCAGAACTTTGAGGTAATCTATGTTCCTCTATCTGATACAATGCTCCTCGGAACTCCATGCAGACATACGATCCTGGTCATGTATATCTTAGCCAACTTGGCACTGCTGCAAGTGGTCTTTACTGGGATGAAATGAGCTACCTTCGTCAAACGATCGACTACAACACAAATTGAGTCATAGCCTGAACGAGTCCTGGGTAATCCCGTGATAAAATCCATGCCTAGCTTATCCCACTTCCATTCGGGTATCGGCAATGGTTGCAACAATCCTGCTGGCTTTTGATGCTCTGCCTTTACTCTCTGACATACATCACAAACTGCTACATACTCTGCAATATCCTTCTTCATTCATGTCCACCAGAAGGTATCCTTCAAATCCAAATACATCTTTGTATTTCCTGGGTGAATCGAGTATGGTGAATCATGGGCTTCTTGCAGAATCAGCTTCCTGATCTCCGGATCATTCGGCACATAAACGCGGTCCTCAAACCATAAGGTATCGTCCTCATCCTCACGAATCCTTTAGCTGTTCCTTTGCTCAACTTATCCTTTATAGAGGCAATCTCCTTGTTGGTCTTCTGAGCTTCTCTGATCTTATCCATCAAAGTAGACTGAATCTCCAATGCTGCAACATAGCCTCTCGGAACTATCTCCAAACATAGCTCACGTAGATCCTCGGCTAACCCATTTGGCAATTCTCCCGTCATTAGCGCGTTGACATGGCTCTTGTGGCTCAAAGCATCGGCTACTACGTTAGCCTTTCCGGGCTGATAATGCAATCTCATATCATAATCCTTGATGAGCTCCAACCATCTCCTTTGCCTGAGATTCAGCTCCTTCTGCGTGAAAATGTACTTCAAACTCTTGTGATCCGTGTACACCTCACAATGGTTTCCAATGAGAAAATGTCTCCAAGTCTTCAATGCATGCACTACGGCTGCTAACTCCAAATCATGTGTAGCATAATTCAACTCATGGGGCTTAAGATGTCGTGAAGCATACGAAACAACTCTTCCCTCCTGCATAAGCACTGCTCCAAGTCCTCGACATGAAGTGTCACAATACACCTTGTAATCCTTGCGCTGATCTGGCAGAATCAACACTGGTGAGGAAAATGACGTTTCTTCAACTCCTGGAAACTGGCCTCACATTCCTCAGTCCATTTGAATTTGGTATCCTTCTTCAACAACTCTGTCATAGGTTTTGCAATTTTTGAGAAATTCTCTATAAATCTCGGGTAGTATCCTGCAAGTCCAAGAAAACTCCGAATCTCTCCAACTGTTGTTGGGGCTTCCCAATTTGTCACAGTGACAACCTTGGTAGGATCTACTGCTATTCCTTCTCCGAATATAACATGTCCGAGGAATCCAACTTCCTTCAACCAAAACTCACATTTGCTGAACTTGGCGTATAACTGATGTTCTCTGAGCTTACGAAGTACCAAACGCAAATGTTCTTTATGTTCCTCTTCATTCTTCGAGTAAACTAGTATATCATCGATGAACACTACGACGAACTTATCCAAAAACTCCATAAACACTTTGTTCATCATGTTCATGAAATATGCAGGTGCGTTAGTCAGACCAAAGGACATAATAGTATACTCATACAGCCCATACCTGGTGGTAGAAGCTGTCTTAGGTATATCCTGCTCTCGAATCTTCAACTGGTGGTATCCTGATCATAAATCGATCTTGGAAAATACCTTTGCTCCTTGGAACTGGTCAAACAGATGATTAATCATGGGCAGTGGGTACTTGTTCTTGATTGTTACTTTGTTCAATCCTCAATAATCAACAACCATCCTTAACGATCCATCCTTCTTTTCCACTAAAAGTACTGGCGATCCCCAAGGTGACGAACTTGGGCAAATATATCCCTTATCCAGTAACTCCTTAATCCGCTTCTTAATCTCCTCCAAATCCTTTGCAGGCATTCTATATGGTCTCTTAGATATTGGTCCTGTGCCTGGCAAAAGCTCAATCAAAAACTCAATGTCCCTATCCAGTGGCAACTCTTCTGGAAATACATCCGGAAAATCCTTTACCACCGGTACTTCCTCCTATACAACTCCCTTTAGGGAATTTACTTGAGTCCTATCCGGCACATGCCGCGATACATACTTGATCCTTCTTCCTTCTGGGGTGGTAAGCAAAATCGACTTACTGGTGCAATCGATGTTTCCTCCATACATCAATAGCCAATCCATACCCAGAATTACATCCAAACCTTGTGATTGCAAAATGATTAAATCCAAAGGGAAAACATGCCTACCTATACTCAATGGCACTTGAAAACATCCTTGACTGGCCATATACTCCGCTCCTGGTGAGCTTACCAACATAGGTGTTCTATGAACTTTGGTGGGCAGTTTATGCTTATCCACAAATCCCCGTGATATGTATGAATGTGATGCACCAGTATCGAAAAGAACGATTGCAGTAAATGACTTAACCAAAAACTTACCTATTACTGCATCTGGCTGGGCTTCAACCTCCTCCACATTAACGTGGTTCACCTGTCCCCTGTTGAAAGGGTTCGGCTTCTTCCGTGAGCTTCCATTACCATTTCCATTCTGGGCTTCAGGACATTCATTGGCGTAATGTCCAGTCTTCTGGCACTTATAGCAAGTGACTTGGCTCAGGTCTCTCTTGGCTGGTGTTGATGGGTTGGTACGATTCTGGCCATTGCTTCCTCCATTCCCATTACCACTCTTGGGGCCATTATGATTGTGCGAGCTACCTCCTCCATGGGTATGCTGGAAATGTCCTCCCGATTTTGGGGTAAAACGTGGCTTCTGCTGAGCTCCAGAGTTGTACTTCCCTTGTCCATACTTCCTCTTGCGGTTCTCAATCTGCTGCTGCTTCCCTTCAATCATGAGAGCACGATCTACCAACTCCTGGTAGTTGTTGAAAGTTGCTACCATCAACTGCATGCTCAGCTCATCATTTAGTCCTTCCAGAAACTTCTCCTGTTTAGCTACATCTGTAGCAACATCATCTGGGGCATAACATGCTAGCTTACTAAAGTCATCCACATACTGGCCAACGGTCCGTCCTCCTTGGCACAAGTTGCGAAACTCACGCTTCTTCATGGCCATAGCTCCTGCTGAAACATGGGCAGTACGAAAAGCCTGCTGAAATTGGTCCCATGTCACCGTGGCTATAGGATAGGTGACAGTGTAATTCTCCCACCATGATGCTGCTGGTCCATCCAACTGATGTGCGGCAAAGTGCACCTTCTCAGCATCAGTACATACTGTAGTGGTTAATTCCCTTCCAATCTTGCAGAGCCAATCATCTGCTACTATAGGCTCGGTGCTACTAGAGAACACCGGCTGATTCAGCCTAAGAAAACGGGTTAAGTGATCAACAGGTGGTGGCAGTGGTGGTGGGTTGTTGTTATTGTTGGTGTTGTTGTTGTTGTTGTTGCTGTTGTTGTTGCTGTTGTTGTTCGCCTGATTCTGATTCTGGACTAGTAACTGCATCAATGTATTCTGCTGCTCGATCAACTGAGTGAGCTCCGGTGGAAATTCAAATCCATTGTCACGTCTCAGAGGCATCTGATGGGTTTAGAAAAGATGAGATTTAAGAATAGAGAGAGGTCTAGAGAGAAAACACTACCCATATGCTCATGAGGCAAATGCAAACAAAATCACTTCATTCAATCAAACAAGGGCATACAATCGGTCTAACTATCGCAAAAGTGCTAGGACTACTCTATTTACATGGTGGAATACTACTACTGATGGGGTGGTCTACTAGAAATATTCTTCGGTTGCAGACTCCATGATATCTGCTCCAGCTTTGTCAACATAGTCATCATCGCTCAGGTCAGAGTCGGTATCGTCGATGATGATGTAATCTTCCGGGCGAATCTTCTTGGGTTCTTCGTCTTCTTCTAATGGTGTAGGGTCTCCCATGAATATTCCGATCTTCTTGATCAGGTCGTCATTCTTCTCCACTAGTATGACGATTTCCTCCTCATAATCTTCACATGTAGCCTTGAGTTCGTCCTCCAGTTCCGTAATTCTTGTCATCGCCTTCTTCAGATCTATCATGTCTGCGCACATCTGGTTCTCCTGACGTCAAATGTGCTGGTTTAACTCCTGGATAAAAGCTGCGATTGATCTATCCTTCTTGGTGCTGATCATTTCCCAGTGCTCATCTCGGCGCCCACAAATCTGGTAGATAGTATCCTTGAGATCCTTGTGGTAAACTTCTCCAATGCGTCCCATGGCGATGTGGGCTGCCATGCTCTTTCCTAGACTCCAGGTAGGTGCATGAAAGGAAAAACTCTATGGGCGCGGTGACTAGCATGAACGTCCTTCCTGGAACTTGAACTTGAATCATCCAGTGCTCCTCTTCGGGTAAAGTGGCGTTGTAGGTCTCGGTGAAGCTTGGTACTCCAATGTTCAGGTACTTAGTGACTTCCTTCAGGTGGCGTCCAAAGGGTGTGTCTTCATCCGGCTGCGTGAACTTGTTCCTTGCATCCGCCATCCTAAAAGAGTAGAAAAGATGAGGACTCAGAAGTGGGAAGAGTGAGTAGTGATCTAGGGCTTTTAGCTTAGTGGTCGTGTCCTACAGTCAGCGTGTGCTCTGATACCATCTTGTAGTGACCCGACCTCAGATGGTCAAGTCTCTGTGCTTTAGTGTCATCCCTGGATCAGTAATGCTGACACACACAATACTTGAAGGATTTATAACAGAGTAGCAATCACACACTTATTACATCGAATGTCTCAAAAGAGAACTTATTACAATAAATATGGCTTAAGGCCATCTAATAACGATAACAGCGGAAGGCCTGGAAGATAAGTGATGTAACATCCCAAATTCTAAATTTTGGAATGTTATAATAAATAGATAGATTTGATTGATTGTTTGATTGATTGTCTAAAAGTGAGTGAATTCGAAACTTTTTGAAAGTTAAATGAGAGGGAATAAAAGGACTTTCCCAAACTTTCATATTTGCTTCCTGATCTCCATGAATTCAAATTCTTTTCAAATACAAAACCCTTGAGCGAAGATGATATGACTTCTTCCATTTTAATTAAATGAAAGGGTATTTGAAAATAATTGGATTTCATTTGGAAATATTTCAATTCATAAACTTCATGCAGCTCAATGATTTTCATGAGAGAAGATAAAATGACTTCTTCAAATTATATGAAATATGAGTTGGGAGTTTCAAAGAATTAAATTCAAAGTTCTTTTGAAATTTGGAGTTATTTGAGTTTTATTCAAATTATTTTTCTTCGAAATAAAAATATATGGAAAATAGGGTAACATGATTCCCTACATCAGAAAATTGGAGATAAATAAATTTGAAATCATTTTGGTATTTTTAAAATGATTTTTATTGGATTTTAGTAGGGCAGTAGCACTATTTGATTTATTTGAATTTATGTGTACTTTATTTGATGCTATAAAAATGTTCATGTCGTAGAAAATCTTTTTCTGAAAATTTGGATATACTATATGCCTATATAATATATTTTTTGTTTTGTTTATTTTGGTTCATCTAGAAATCTTTATTTAAAAAAAAACTCGCTTCTCGCCGACTGGGCCGGCCCAGCCAAAGCCAGGCCGCGGCCCAGCTCCGCCTTCCCCAAGCTCGGAACGAAGTCTCGAGCCAGTACGCACCGCCGCCGTCCCATGGCTGGACACCACGCCGCCCTTGCCCCTTCCGCACGCCATCGCCCCTCCCTCTTATAAATCCGACCCCGCCCCGGCCCTCTCTCCTCTTCCTCGCCTCTCGCCGCGCCTCCCGCATCCTACCGAAGCCGCGCCGCCGCCGCCGCTGCACTTCGCCGCTGCCACCTTCCGGCACCCACGCCGCTCCGTGCTGCCACCGCCGCCGCCTGCTGCTGTTGCCGCTGTTGCCGCCGCACGCCCGCCGCCTCGCCTCGCGTCGCCCCGCTCCTCGCGAACGGCCGCCGCCGCGGGAATCCACCGGAGTTGACCGATCTTCCACCGCCAGATCCGATCCGGACTGAACCGGTATAAACCGTCCCTGGTCCGGTTTATTTTTGTCTTCTCTGGTTTTCTTCTAAAGACGGTTTTATTTAATAGTTAGGTTAGTTAGTGGACGTTCGCTAGTTTAGGATTTGTAGCGAACGGTTTTCTTCCTGTAAGCCACTGTAGCGAACGTTCGCTATTTAGTCTTTTTCTTTTTATTTTTTTAGTTTTCTACCAAGGACTCATTTGTGAATATTTTTATTTACAGATTGGCCTCTGTTTTTCAAACGATCACAACTTTTCACTCGTTTGTCCAAATTCAACGAAACCAACGCTCACGTCTTCGTTACAATCTCCTTTATCCAGTAATCCAACTCAAACATTTTTTTGAAATTTTAAAATTTGAATTAGATCAGATTTAGATTCAAACTTTGTTTGATCATAACTTGAGTTTCGTAACTCCGTTTGAGTTGATTCTTTTTGCAAATCGAAGCTCTTGACCTAAACTTTCTGATAAGGCCAAATTCACATAAGGTTGGTACTGTTAGAAATTGTTTTATGTTGCAAGAGTTATTTTCTTGGTTTTGAAATTTTCTGAATCGTCTTCTTCGTTCTTTCCGATCTTTTGAGTGATTGCTTATGTGTGGTTACTATTGCTTGCTTACGATAGATTGACCGGAGTGTGACGAGTAGAACTATCAAGAGTTTTGAGTGTGAATCATCTTCATCAACATTGCAGGCAAGTTCACACTTTGATCATATCCCTTTTATCACCCAGTTTTTATGCATTAGTTCCAATCCTCAAACATTGCATGAATAGGATGTCATTAACATGTGGGTTGGGAAGTAGTTGATGAGGTAGAACCTATTACCCTGTTACATTCAAACCCTTGGGAGTTACTTCTACGCGTTTCTCAATTTGCTATGCTATGCTCGTAGACGTGGTTTGGGTGAGTGAAATCCATGACAGGTGTGAGATTGTTAATTAATGGTTCAACTTAAGGTGGCAACTTAAATAAACAACTGGGTGGATTGAGGCACCTGGAGTACCCAGTGTTGCCTGTATTTTTTTGGAAATCCCGGAGTACCCGTGTGATCTTCCTATGGACCGCTACCCAGGCTCAAAGGGAACTGAGATGATTCATGCTAGAAACTTCCGTGTGCAGCCACAAGCTATTATGGGCTCTAGCATAGTTGAGTAAGTTACGTGAAGCTCTTGAAGAGGCGGCAGATCAGCAGGTAGTGGGATGTAGGTTTGGTAGGGTCTGTCCGGAGTAGAGAGTTAATGTTTCTGAAAGACTGTGTCTCGGTCATCCGTTTCTCAAACACCATGCAGTGCGAGAAATCCAACGGAGGCGATCGAGTCTTGTGGGGAAAAGTGCGCAAACCTCTGCAGAGTGTACAATCTAATCATGGTTAGCCGTGTCCCCGGTTATGGACAATTCTTGAGTATCTAGTACTTGGATTATCACATGTAACTCATCACTCTTAATTAATATTGTTGGGTTGTTAATCACTTTAATTGGGATTGAGTTGGAGGAACCTTCTCAATATTTTCAACCAACTTTGTAGTTAAATAAAATATATTCGTTTGCAGTAGGGAAAAATTGGCTTTTTGCAAAAACTATAACCATAGAGCTTTTCCACCAGCCATATATGCATGTAGTGATAGCCATTATTCATCATTATCCTCTGGTGTGAATTTGCCAGTACATTCAATGTACTGACCCTTTGTGGCTGCAATGTCTCATGTTGCAGGATTATCTTACGACAAGTAAGTGATACGTTAGGGTTATGATTTCTACACTCAACTTTGCCGTTGGTGTTGATGGGAATCCACAACCTTTGTTACTTCCGCTATTTGGATTGAGGTAATAGTAATTACGTTATTTTATACATGTGATTTACCTCTATTATAAATCCTCGTGTATTGTGTGTGTCAGCATAATGATCCAGGGATGACACTAAAGCACAGAGACTTGACCGTCTGAGGTCGGGTCGCTACAAGATGGTATCAGAGCACATGTTGACTGTAGGACGTGACCCTAGAAACTCGCAAGCCCATAGCAAAGATTTTTCTCTACAACTTTCCTTTTCAAAAATATCTTTTACCTCTCTTCTCTTCTGAGCTTATTCGAAAATTCCCTTTAGTGGGACCATACCCATCGATGTCAAAACCGGCGGATCTTGGGTACGGGGTCCCAAACTGTGCATCTAGGCCGGATGGTAACAGGAGACAAGGGACACAATGTTTTACCCAGGTTCGTGCCCTCTTGATGGAGGTAAAACCCTACGTCTTGCTTGATTAATATTGATGATATGGGTAGTACAAGAGTAGATCTACCACGAGATCAAGGAGGCTAAACCCTAATAGCTAGCCTATGGTATGATTGTTGTATATGAAGTTGTCCTACGGACTAAAACTCTCCGGTTTATATAGACATCGGAGAGGGTTAGGGTTACACAAAGTCGGTTACAATGGTAGGAGATCTTGAATATCCGCATCGCCAAGCTTGCCTTCCACGCCAAGGAAAGTCCCATCCGGACACGGGATGGAGTCTTCAATCTTGTATCTTCATAGTCCTGGAGTTCGGCTGGAGGTATAGTCCGGCTACCCGAACACCCCCTAATCCAGGACTCCCTCAGTAGCCCCTGAACCAGGCTTCAATGACGATGAGTCCGGCGCGCAGATTGTCTTCGGCATTGCAAGGCGGGTTCCTCCTCCAAATTCTTCATAAAAGTTTGTAAACACCAAGAGTAGTGTTCGACTCTCCAAAATAAGCTTCCATGTATTGCCATAGAGAGAATAATATTAACACAAATCTAATCTGCTGACGTATTCCGCAGCGTGATATCACACTACGGCCAAGCCTTTATTCGAATCGTTTTCACTTCTCCACCTCAACGTGTTTTGCGAGGCGGTTTCCTTGGCACGTCTTGTCAAAGCAGAGATCGTGTCCCCTTTATTTACGGGATTCTCATCAATTCGGACGTGGGTAACCCAATCGTGCCCGTTAGCATGTTTTCTCGATTAAAGGCGAGTCCCAAACTGTTACGGGGAGGGCTCCTGGTATTCAACCTCTTATAAAGAGATCAAGGCCTTTTTCTCCAATCTCAAAACAAGTTCGCCTATCGCCTCGAGTTCCAACACCCTAGGCTCCAGATTCCAGGCGCTTCGGACCTTCGACAATGTCCGGTTCCGACCTTCAAGGCCGATGGATGCCCTCCTCTATCACGGAGGAGGACGTGCTAAGGTTGAGAGAGGCTAAGTTTTTGACCGCCGAAATTTCGCATAGGTTGCCTGCTCAAAGGCAGGCTATTCCCAGTCCCCAGCCTGGTGAGAGTGTAGTGTTCAGTCTCACTTCCTTTGGGGTTTAGGCTTCCCGATGGATCCCTTCGTGAGGGGGCTGATGTTCTATTATGGGCTGGAATTTCATGACCTAGCTCTGGAATCCATCCTCCACATTTCCTCATTCATCATTGTGTGCGAAGCGTTCCTCCGTGTTACTCCTCACTTCGGATTATGGCTCAAGACTTTTGGAGTGGAGCCGAAGATGATCGAGGGACGGCACGCAGAGTGCGGAGGTGCTGTCATAAGTAAGAATGCCGATGCTCCATGGCCCGAGGGCTCCTTTCAAGAGGAGATCGGCTTGTGGCAACGAGAGTGGTCTATATCACCGCTCCCAGGAGCGCCAAGTGGGTGGCGCCTCATGCCTTTCGCTCGGGTCCCCCACCATGGCTAGCGTCATGGGTCAATAAAGGATTAGATTGGGGGTTATCCAAAGACGTGCCCCTGTTGCATGGCCGCATTAGGGATCTCTTAGAAGGAGACCTCAACCTGGTCAAGGTGATGCAGGTCATGCTGATCCGCCACACATTGCCCGGCAAACGTCGCTCCCTTCGTCTGTGGGAGTTTAATCCAGAGGGACCACGAGCTCTCCAGCATTTTATGGGCGGAACGCCCGTGGAGATGTATAAAATGTTCTTCGGATCACAAGCAATGTGTCCGGATTTGACCGAGGACGCAGGTTTAAGCTGCAATCGCCCGGATGCTCAAGTAAGTAACCTTGTGCCTGGACTCGCTATCCGTAAAATTGTCATAAACTCGCCCCTAAAAGAGCTGTCCTTTTAAACAGGAGTGGGTAGCGAAGGCGAAGCTGATCCGGTGTCCGGCTCCCCTTCCTAAGACCAGGCCGGATCCCGTGCTAGTCAGGATGTCGAAGATCGTGCCTTTGGAGGGAAGTGAGGGGGAGGACAAGGAAACTATGGCCTCCTCGAAGGAGGCTGCTCCGAAGGGAGGAACCGACAATTCCTCTGCTAGGGGGAAGAAGAGGGCCGCCTCTGACGACCCGGAGACCATGGCCTCAAAGCGGGGGAAGAAGTCCTCGTCAGAGGGTCCGGCGCCGGGGAGATCCTCGGCCGAACTACGCCCCCAAAGGGATCAGCCCTCCAGCGAGCCGTAAGTAGAGAAAGATTTTCCTTTAGAGGGATGAGAGAAATCCTTACTTTTTATCTGAGAAGATTAACCGAAATTTTACCTTGTAGCTCGGACCTCAGCCCTTCTCAGCAGAGCTCGTCTTCGGGGGATCTTCTTCCGGAGATGATGGAGAGTGGAATGCCTCCCCCTACCGTACCGCCTAGCGAGGCGGGCGACCCTGAGGTGTCGTCGCGGAGGGTTTCTCCGAATCCGGCAGGGGTGGAAGGTAGCCATATGGCCCCCAAGGTTCTCCGTGTCCTGCCTTCGATGGAGGTCATAGGACGAGTCCGGCACCGTCCGGTGCGCGGTCAGAGGAGCTGATGATTCTGCTGGGGCGAGCTTCTATCTCAGAGGAGCACCGTGCATTGATGGGTACGGTGGTTGGAAGGATTTCGTCCGCAGAAAGCGGATTGCACGAGGCCGTCAGAAGTTTGCTAACGGGTTTTGAGGTACGTTTGATAATGTACTTCTTTGTTAGTTGCGCATAAACAAGATGCGCCCTGTGTAGATAGTAGCCCCTGAGACTCTGTGCGTTGTCAGAATTGACTACGCGCAGAGGATCATGATCCCAGGTTTGATTTCCGCCTTTGTATATAGGTGGCGAAGTATCCGGAATCGAGCCGAACTGATGATTTTTCCGAACTAAAGCGACAGCTTGACGTGGCAGATGCCGACATCGCTCTCGTCAACAAGCGACTTGATGATGCTCAAGGTATGCAATTCCTCGGGCGGCATCTGGTAAGAGGAGCTTTTATGCCAGTATCTTACAATGTGTGTGCTTGATGCAGATGGTGCGGCCGCCGTGGAGAGTCTCCGGGCGGAACTTGCCCGAGCTAAGGAACAAGCCAGGACAAGTGATGCGGCTACCGAGAAGGCACTTGAAGAGCTAAGAGCCGAACAGGCTACTCACTAACGAAGCAAGACGGAGATGGCCGAGATGGCCGTGAAGTTAAAAAGCGCTGCTGACCGTTGCAAGTCTCTTGAGAAAGAAGACCGTGAGAGACAAACGGACTTAGAGAAGGCCGTTGTTGATGCCAAGGACGCTCGCTCTGCATCAGGCCGGACAGATTGCGGCTGGAAAGCCCTTTATGCTGCGGAGGAAGTTTGGCGATCCGAGGTTTGCTCCGTTGGATCGGATGTGGAGTGCGAAGGACACCTATCTGGATTTGGCAGCGAGTGCTGCTGATGCGACCGAACACTTTCGAGATCAAGAAGATCGCAAGGTGGAAAGGCTTTTCTGGTCGCAGTTCCACAATCCAGAGCGTCCACTAGCAGTGGACGATCGTCTGGCTCAATGGGCCAAACTGAATAGATTGTCTGGACTCGCCATGAAGTACGTCATGGGTCATCTGTGGCCGGGGAGATCGGAGCCGAAGAGTTATTTCGGTTTGGTGCAGCAATTCCTTGGCGCGGTGCCACGTATCGATGTGATGAAGAGGTCAGCATGCATAGAGGGCGCACGGATGGCTCTTGCCCGTGTCAAGACATACTGGGCATAGATGGAGACCACCGCTGTTGCATCCCGAGATTCGGACCAAAGCCGAGTACCCTCCGAGCACTATTTTCAGGAAGTCCTTGAAGGCGCTCGTGTAATAGAGACGCAGTGCTCGAAGGATGCTATGTTCTGATAGCATATGTAATTACGAACCAATATTTTGATGAATTGTAGTAGCCTTTTATACTTGTGCCTGCAAGTATGTGAAACACCTCCTGTGCGGCCATTTTAAGATATACATACCAAATCTGAAAGATGGCAGTCGTTGGCTTCAGCCCCCACGCACATAGTGCGGGGGTGCTCGCAGAAGGCGCATTTTCACACTTAATCCAACGTCTTGGTCCTACAAAGGAGGTGATAGCGCAGCGAGCTAGGCAACCGGACTATAATGCTTTAACACTTTCACTTAGCCATTGGAGCTTGACAATGAGACTATTTAGGTAGCCCCTGGTGGCGACTGCGCTCGCCCGAATTCGGGGCGCGTATGTGCCTGGCTGGGAAACGACCCTTCGTTAATGCGGGGGAATCCTATAGATTCCGAAGGGTCATCGAGTGGTTGACCAGTCTCACGCCATATCATGACAGTCGCTTTTCAGCATTCTCTACTGAGGTGCTCGCCTGGCCGAACCAGGGCACAATCACAGTAGTTCTCCTGGTGCCGCCTTAGCCGATAGAGCGGAACGTAAGGCGGCCGAACACAGGAGCCGGGCAACCCAACATTTAACCAAAATCATGACTCAGAGCTGATGCATATAAGGCCAAACTCGCGACACCGAACACTCCCTAAGGTATTCGGTCTTTATGAGAGCGAGCTAACGGCCAGTTCTTTTCGGCGATTCTCCCAGAATCGCCCCCCTCCCCAGCTTTTCTCAGAATTGCCACTCCATATTTTTTTTACAATTCTATCTAGTTAAGGTCTAGTTAGTTAGGATTGTAAAAAATATATGAAGTGGTGATTCTGGGAGAAGCTGGGGAGGGGAGCGATTCTAGTAGAATCGCCCAAAAGAACTGGCCCTAAGTATCTAAGGTATAAGCCCCTAGTGTCCAGGTACGCGCAAGAATTCTGACGTGGCCACATGCCAAGACGCCAGCCTCCTCCTTGGTCATAGAACCAGGGGATGTGTATCAACATGAGACAGTAAAAAATGTTTACGCAGGGTCTTAATATGAAAAGAATCCTTGGAACGGGACCCTACTGCACGTCTGCGCCTGTGTCTCCGTTGTGCCGTATCCTGGATGGGCGCAGCACGATGTTTATCTGTAAAAAGAGAGCAACTAAGTTGAAAAAGGGGCGTGCCGAACAAAAGTTATATGAAATAAACAAAGTGTAAAGTAAAATATGGAAAATTGATCTTTATTGTCTCTTATTTTATACGTGTGAAGCCCCTAGTGCAGGGGTATATGGCCACTAAGCCTTTATCAACGATACTTTTGTGCCGGACTCATCTATCCGTGTCCGTGGTCTTAATGACCTGTTCCGATGTTCTGGCTGGTGAAGCCATTGTATTGTGGGGCTGTTAAAGCGGCCGCACAATCCTCCGCTTGGGGGAGGCGCCCTTACTGCTTCCCCGTTAAGGAGATGATGCCGCGTGGACCGGGCATCTTTAACGTAAGAGATGCATAATGGGGTATTGCGTTAAAGCAGGCGAAAGCTTCGCGTCCCAGCAGTGCTTGATAGCGACTTGAGAATGGGACGATGTGGAAAGTCAGCTTTTCGCAACGGAAGTTATCGGCAGAGCCAAAGATAACCTCGATCCGGAGAAAACCCATGCAATGGGTGTCCGGACCTGGCGTTACTCCTTGAAAGGAGGTTTTGTTGTGGCGAATTCTTTTTGGGTCGATCCCCATGTGGCGGATTGAGTCCTGATATATCAGGTTGAGTCCGCTGCCACCGTCCATAAGGACATTTGAAAACTGGAGTCCGCCAATTATTGGATCGAGTACTAGGGCAGTCCAGCCTGGGTTCCTGATACTTCTAGAATAATCCAGATGATCGAAGATGATTGGTTTTGACAACCAGTGGCGGGATTCCTTTGAGATAGACCATGGGGCGCATACCTTTATGGGCGCCGCACGTTTTGTTATGTGGAGTAAGTTTACTGTTTTTACTTCTTGTGGGAAATTCTTTTGTTTCCCGGTACTCTGCTTTTGGGGTTCGTCCTCGTCTTCGCTTGGTGTATCAAGCCCCTTGTGTTCGACGTTGAGTCTGCCGGATTGTTTGAAAACCCAACAATCTCTGTGGGTATGGTTAGCAGGCTTTCCGGGAGTACTATGTATTTGACATATCCTATCCAGGATTTTGTTTAGGTTGGATAGGTCGTCCCTGTTATCTTGGAGGGGCGGCTTTTTCTGATTCTGTCGCGAGCTTTTGAATCCGGCATTAACTTCCGTGCTCTTCGGACTTTTTTCCTTAGTCCGGCGACGGTCCTTATTGCATCGCGGTTTTCCGTTTCCATCCCTAGTTTCAGATGTACTTGGGTCGCTGGTGCCCCATCTTGCCAACCAACTATCCTCTCCTGCGCAAAAGCGGGTCATGATGCTTGTTAGTGCGGCCATTGTTCTTGGCTTTTCTTGGCCGAGGTGTCTGGCGAGCCATTCGTCTCGGACATTATGCCTGAAAGCTGCTAAGGCTTCAGCGTCCGAACAGTCGGCTATCTGATTCTTTTTAGTAAGAAATCTATTCCAGAATTGCCGAGCTGACTCTCCGGGCTGTTAAGTTATGTGACTAAGATCGTCTGCATCCGGAGGGCGGACATAGGTCCCTTGAAAATTTGCTCGGAAAGCGTCCTCGAGCTCTTCCCAACTTCCGATTGTGTTTTTAGGAAGGCTTTTAAGACAATGCCGGGCTGGCCCTTTAAGCTTGAGGGGTAAGTATTTTATGGCGTGGAGGTCATCTCCTCGAGCCATATGTATGTGGAGGATATAATCCTCGATCCAGACTCCAGGGTCTGTTGTTCCATCATATGCCTCTATGTTTACGGGTTTGAATCCCGCTGGAAATTCATAATCCAGGACCTCATCGGTGAAACATAGGGGGTGTGCGGCACCCCTGTATTTGGGGGTGCCGTATTCTGATAATGGCTTTATTGCATTGCTTATGAGAGCCTGCTTTCTTGGCCCATAAATGGACCTGGCTGGGCCATGATGTGGATCCTTAAGTGGGTCGCATACCGGCTTAAGTGCGGCGCTGCTTGCTGCTTTAAGCTGGCCCTGGGGTCATCTATCCGACCGTGTGGCTTTCTTACTTTTTGAATGCGAGGGCTCTAAGGCCTCCTCGTCGAATTCGGGCAGTAGTTTTCTCCTCGGATAGCTTTTAATGCGGCGACTGCTGCCGTATTTGTGTGCGGTATTGATTACTTTACTCCATCTGATCCTGAGTGCCTCTTCCGCAGTCTTTAGCTTCTGCTTCTGCTTTTTCAGGCTGCGTGCGGTTGCAACAAGCTGTTTGTGGAGGTTTTTCTGCTTCGTGGGCTTGTCCGGCGTAGGGTCATCCGGAATGCCATTTTCACCGGGGGAGGAATGTTCGGCTTCTCTATCCGGGTTGTCTTGTTGGGACGGTTGCTCTGAGGCATGCTCGTCGTCTACCGGCTCATCCTGCTCTATGGCTGGGTCTTTATCGAGGTGGGGCTTAGATCGGTGTTTATGCCGACGCTTTGATTGTTTTTCGAGAGATCGATCCCCCTCCCCGTTTTCCTCGTTGTTGCTTCCTTTAGGGGTATCCACCATGTACACATCGTGAGATGAGGTGGTTGTCCAATGCCCTATAGGTGTTGGTTCTTGGTTGTCTCCTGCATCATCATCCATACCGTCGATGTCTTCAGAGTCGAAGTCGAGCATGTCGGTTAAGTCATCGAATGTGGCTACGAGGTGGGTGGTGGGTGGGTTTTGAATTTCTTCATCGTCCATATCCCAACCTTGCTGACCGTAGTCCGGCCAGGGCTCTCCTGATAAATAGAGAGATTTTAGAGAATTCAGGATGTCGCTGAAGGGCGACTGTTGAAAGATGTCTGCGGCGGTGAACTCCATTATCGGTGCCCAATCGGGTTCGATCGGCGGGGGCGCAGGGGGCATGGAGTTCAGAGAGGAATCCGGCTCTTCGGAGTCACGGGCCATGCGGAGTGCGGGGCTGGAGTTCGGCTCGATCGCCTCTGAGATCGCAGCCCCTGAGGCAGCGTCTAACCGTTGATCCTCGATCGGCGCAGTAGGCTTCGAATCAATGGTCGGAACCGGTGCGTGTGCGGCCTCCCAAGCGCTGCTCGGCGGCAAAGCTATATCATGCCCATCGAGACAGTGCGGCGCGCTTGGCTGTGGCTCGGATCCGTCGAAGATCAAGTCCCGGCGGATGTCAGCCGTGTAGTTTAGGCTTCTAAACCTGACCTGATGGCCGGGGGCGTAGCTTTCAATCTGCTCAAGGTGGCCAAGCGAGTTGGCCCACAGTGCGAAGCCACTGAAGACGAAGATCTGTCCTGGGAGAAAAGTCTCACCCTGGACTGCATCGTTGTTGATGATCGAAGGAGCCATCGGGCCTAAAAGCGACGACACAGAGGAACTCTCAATGAAAGCACCAATGTCGGTGTCAAAACCGGCGGATCTCGGGTAGGGGGTCCCAAACTGTGCGTCTAGGCCGGATGGTAACAGGAGACAAGGGACACAATGTTTTACCCAGGTTCGGGCCCTCTTGATGGAGGTAAAACCCTACGTCCTGCTTGATTAATATTGATGATATGGGTAGTACAAGAGTAGATCTACCACGAGATCAAGGAGGCTAAACCCTAATAGCTAGCCTATGGTATGATTGTTGTATATGAAGTTGTCTTACGGACTAAAACTCTCCGGTTTATATAGACACCGGAGAGGGTTAGGGTTACACAAAGTCGGTTACAATGGTAGGAGATCTTGAATATCCGCATCGCCAAGCTTGCCTTCCACGCCAAGGAAAGTCCCATCCGGACACGGGACGGAGTCTTCAATCTTGTATCTTCATAGTCCTGGAGTTCGGCTGGAGGTATAGTCCGGCTACCCGAACACCCCCTAATCCAGGACTCCCTCAATACCCCTTTCCCCTTTTGACCACACGACGATTCGACTAATGAGACCACTCCAAGAATTACAAGATATCGGACAACTAAGACCACATCGGAATGAAGAGGATTTTACCGTATATTATAATGATGGAAACTACAACGGTTGAAGATTCCGAAGACTAGGGGAATTTGAAGGCCCTGTAGAATTTTCCAGATTTGTATGACCTAGGAAGGAACCTCTTATGGAACTTGGCAGACTAAGGAAGCTGTCAATACCCGAGATCAAGGTGTATCGGAGAAAGACCGGAACATGGAGCATGAGAACTCAAAGTTTTGTCTAGAAAACCCCTAAAGACATCAATTATGGAATGAAAGCTCATGGCAGTAACATGGGCATAGAAACAGCTAATCATGGTGTTATCACCCGCTTATGCCATTGTCATCGTGAGGAGTTAAACATGCATATGCATGGAAGGACTGGATGGTAGAAGGCTGATGGAGCACCTATCAGCAAGATGAAGTTTAACCATAGCCGGTGTATCACCAGGATCTGGAGTAATACATCAAGAAGTTTAAGATGGACTTGTAGAAAGTCATATTTGACAAGGAGGCCATTCGTGAAGAACTCAGGAACCAAAAGCTGAAAGCAGCCAAGCTGGAGGAGCTACAACCTCGAGATACCGGAGATTTGTCAGGAACTGAAGGACAGTAGGACCATGGTTCATATCAAGGGTGTTGAAACCCGGAAGTTTGGAACGCAACTCCCAAAATATTGAAGGACATCATGATAGACTTCGTGTCAATAGAGATGATTTGGCAGAAGGATTTGAGAAAGACAAGCATGATCGAAAGAAGCCATTGGAGGCATGAACAAGGCTTGAAGAGTTTGGAGATGTTGAAGATTTACTAACCTTTAGAAGACCAAACCCCTGCTATATACCTACGTTAGATGTGACGTTTGTGAGCTGTCATTTGTTTGATGTTTTTCCGACAGCCACAGATAAAATCTGTCTTTTCAAAACCATTGTTTGTTTTGTGCATCCCTCTCCCTCTCTCTCATCTCACCCCAAAACCCTTGGACCCAATAGAGGATGAATGGAGATGAGCTTGTATTTTCTAGACCGATGAGTCAATTGGAGACAGACCGATGGATTCAGAACATGGATGATCACATGGGGAATAACCCTATAGTTGGAAATGATATGACCCAGCATGCACTTTAGTGCTTTGAAAGAGGTGCTACTACTTGGTGGAGGATATACCAAACCATGAATGGATGGCAAGGAGTAACCACTTGGAGAGAATTGACTCTGCAAAGATCTCACCTTGTGTCCCAGAAGTTGAAGCCTTACGGAAAGTATATGAGGAAACCTTGTGTATGCAAGATTTGTGGAGAAATAGAAGACACCCATAAAGAACACAAGGATGAATGCCCTAATTGTGAAGGAAGTCACCCAGTTGAAGAATGCCCAACTAGGCAGATTACTTGTTTCTTGTGTGAAGGGATTACCCACTATCCTACTTAGTGTCACATTTACCCCATGGTACGAACAACCGTACATCAGAAGAAAGAAGTAAATAAAGGAGCCCTTATGGAAATTTTAGAAGAACCCGTGATGAAGGAAGATCTGGAGGACACACCCAAAGAAGAACCAATTAAACCCTGTACCAAGTCATGCTATTCATGTGGAGAAGAAGGACACATCTCCCATAATTGTTTGAATGGGGATCTAGTAGAATTCCCGACGGAGGAAGTAGAGTATGACCCACAAGAAATAGAATCCATGATTGGAACAGAAAAGTCCAGGAAGCGAAGTAGATTGGATACCAGGAAGGACCTGAGTCATATCACCTATTACAGGTGCAAGGAGTTAGGGCACTACCTCAGCAGTTGCCCAAAAAGGAAACCTCGAGACTTGTCAGAAGTAATATGTTTTCATTGTAATGGAGCAGGGCACTTTGCCAGAGAATGCCCCAAGGAGAATGAAACTTGTACTAGATAGTTGAGTTTGCAACAAAGAAATGGAGTAGTAGAAGTGAGAACATTTTCTTTTATATTGAGGTGTTGAGTTGAGACATGTAATGGAAAAGCGGGAGATTGTATTCAATTGAGGGTGAATAAAGTTAGCATCGTTGGTACTGATATGGATTTTATGAGTTGTTACTCTATGAAGAAGGATTTTGACCATTTCTGAGGATATGAGAAATATGGTCTATGGAGGATTTGTGCATTTTAAGGGTGGTAGTACCCTGTAAGAACCCTTAACCCCTGGAAAAGATAAGGATACTCCACTGAGTGGATTTCGGACAAAATGAATACGAGTTTTGTCTCGATATGTGTGATACCCCAAGACTATGTGGGATGAAGTTGGAGACCATTAGTTGTTTGGACCAAATGTGATCAAGGAGTCAGAAGAGAATGTTAAGTTGATTCCAGATAGACTGAAGGTAGCTCATTCCAGGCAGAAGAGTTATGCAGACTTAAAAACGCAAGGAGGTAGTCTATGAAATTGGAGACAGAGCATGTCTTCATGTGTTCCCTCTGCGAGGAGTTAAACAATTTGGAGTTAAGAGAAAGTTAGCCCCGAGATTTGTAGGACCATACCGACTCTTGGAGCGTATGGGAGAAGTGGCCAACAAGTTGGAGTCACCCGAAGGACTGTTAGGAGTTCATGATGTGTTTCACGTTTCCCAGTTGAAGAAGTGCCATGCAGAGATGGCCAATATTCCCCTGTAAGGACGCTTGACCCTGGAAAGGATAATGATGTTCCACGAAGTGGAGTATGGACTCCATAAGTATAAGTTTATATCTCGGTATGAGGGATATCCCACGAGGATGAAGAGATAAATTACTATTGGATATAAAGGAGGTATGATGTTGGTATTATGGAACGATTATAACTCCATGATGAGTCTAATCATGTCCTAGTTTGGTGCCAATAGAAGGAAGGAAGACAATACAATTGGATGGATTTAAGAATACTGGGAAGTTGGAAGTTGGAATAATGATAAGTTGCCCAGAGGATAAGTTCAAGGTTTACAAGTGATGAGATGGGCCATAACCCACAGGTCCCAGGACCTGCCAAGAAGCAAGCACATTCTTGCCGAAGGAAAAACCCTGAAAGAAGTTACAATTTTATCGACAGACGATCTTATAGGAGTCAGCAAAACCTGAGAGTTGTGAAGGAACGATAGATGGTTGTTTGGCTTGCAGAATCTATGGATTTATCCGAACTTGGTTCATCGACAAGAGAAATTCTGCAATGCTTGTGAGGATGACGGAGTGTTAGAATGCGAGATTCACTAAAGCATATACAGGGTAATGATTTGGGTGCGGGATGGATTGATCACCATACCGACTTACTCTTATTATTCGCCTTGCTATATGGATGGTAAATCTGAGTGACTTGCCTATAGTAGAGAGACGATGATATTAAACCTTGTTTAAGCCTTAGAATGGTATAGGTATTTTTCCCTTGTACACGGCAGCTTTTTGCCAACCGTAGGTTATACGGTGAGGATCAACCCAGACCCATTTCCTGCAGGAGAAACCATAAATGGTTGACCACCATGAGATATCGATAGTTGTTTAGTATTGGTGCCAGACCCGTCAGCTAAGAAGACCCAGTAACAGAAGAACCTTACCTAGATGAAAGACACAAGAATTGAGGAAAAGGTTATGCCACTACCGAAAGATCCCAGAGAAGGAATTATCCTCAAGATCTGAGAAGACCGACACTGTTAACAATATGGATGAAGTATATGAGTTTTTGATGGAACCGTAACCATGCTTCTAAGGGTGGTAGCACCCCAAACCCCCTCCTGCGACAATTGATGGATTTTGAGAAGACCCCGACCCTAACCTATTTCTTTCTAGCCTCTCCGAATCTCGAGGATGAGATTCATTTTAAGGGTGGTAGGTTTGTAACATCCCAAAATTCTAAATTTTGGAATATTATAATAAATAGATAGATTTGATTGATTGTTTGATTGATTGTCTGAAAGTGAGTGAATTCAAAACTTTTTGAAAGTTAAATGAGAGGGAATAAAAGGACTTTCCCAAACTTTCATATTTGCTTTCTGATCTCCATGAATTCAAATTCTTTTTAAATACAAAACCCTTGAGCGAAGATGATATGACTTCTTCCATTTAAATTAAATGAAAGGGTATTTGAAAATAATTGGATTTCATTTGGAAATATTTCAATTCATAAACTTCATGCAGCTCAATGATTTTCATTAGAGAAGATAAAATGACTTCTTCAAATTATATGAAATATGAGTTGGGAGTTTCAAAGAATTAAATTCAAAGTTCTTTTGAATTTATTTTCAATTTGGAGTTATTTGAGTTTTATTCAAATTATTTTTCTTCAAAATAAAAATATATGGAATATAGGGTAACATGATTCCCTACATCAGAAAATTGGAGATAAATAAATTTGAAATAATTTTGGTATTTTTAAAATGATTTTATTGGATTTTAGTAGGGCAGTAGCACTGTTTTATTTATTTGAATTTGTGTGTACTTTATTTGATGCTATAAAAATGTTCATGTCGTAGAAAATCTTTTTCTGAAAATTTGGATATATTATATGCCTATATAATATATATTTTTTGTTTTGTTTATTTTGGTTCGTGTGGAAATCTTTATTTAAAAAAACTCGCTTCTCGCCGACTGGGCCGGCCCAGCCAAAGCCAGGCCACGGCCCAGCTCCGCCTTCCCCAAGCTCGGAACGAAGTCCCGAGCCAGTACGCGCCGCTGCCGTCCCATGGCTGGACACCGCCCCGCCCTTGCCCCTTCCGCACGCTATCGCCCCTCCCTCTTATAAATCCGACCTGCCCCGGCCCTCTCTCCTCTTCCCCGCCTCTCGCCGCACCTCCCACATCCTGCCGAAGCCGCGCCGCCGCTGCACTTCACCGTTGCCGCCTTCCGCCACCCACACCGCTCCGTGCTGCCACCACTGCCGCCTGTTGCTGCCGCCGCTGTTGCCGCCTCGCCTCGCGTCGCCCCGCTCCTCGCGGACGGCCGTCGCCGCGGGAAGCCACCGGAGTTGACAGATCTGCCACCGCCAGATCCGATCCGCACTGAACCGGTATAAACCGTCCCCGGTCCGGTTTATTTTGGTCTTCTCTGGTTTTCTTCTAAAGACGGTTTTATTTAATAGTTAGGTTAGTTAGTGGACGTTCACTAGTTTAGGATTTGTAGCGAACGGTTTTCTTCCTGTAAGCCACTATAGCGAACGTTCGCTATTTAGTCTTTTTCTTTTTATTTCTTTTAGTTTTCTGCCAGGGACTCGTTTGTGAATATTTTTATTTACAGATTGGCCCATGTTTTTCAAACGATCACAACTTTTCACTCATTTGTCCAAATTCAGCGAAACCAACGCTCACGTCTTCGTTACAATCTCCTCTATCCAGTAATCCAACTCAAACATGTTTTTGAAATTTTGAAATTTGAATTAGATCAGATTTACATTCAAACTTTGTTTGATCTTAACTTGAGATTCGTAACTCCGTTTGAGTTGTTTCTTTTTGCAAATCGAAGCTCTTGACCTAAAATTTCTGATAAGGCCAAATTCACATAATTTTGGTACTGTTAGAAATTGTTTTATGTTGCAAGAGTTATTTGCTTGGTTTTGAAATTTTTCGAATCGTCTTCTTCATTCTTTCCGATCTTTTGAGTGATTGCTTATGTGTGGTTACTATTGCTTGCTTACGATAGATTGACCGGAGTGTGACAAGTAGAACTATCAAGAGTTTTGAGTGCGAATCATCTTCATCAACGTTGCAGGAAAGTTCACACTTTGATCATATCCCTTTTATCACCCAGTTTTTATGCATTAGTTCCAATCCTCAAACATTGCATGAATAGGATGTCATTAACATGTGGGTTGGGAAGTAGTTGATGAGGTAGAACCTATTACCCTGTTACATTCAAACCCTTAGGAGTTACTTCTACGCGTTGCTCAATTTGCTATGCTATGCTCGTAGACGTGGTTTGGGTGAGTGAAATCCATGACAGGTGTGAGATTGTTAATTAATGGTTCAACTTAAGGTGGCAACTTAAATAAACAACTGGGTGGATTGAGGCACCTGGAGTACCCAGTGTTGCCTGTATTTTTTTGGAAATCCCAGAGTACCCGTGTGATCTTCCTATGGACCGCTACCCACGCTCAAAGGGAACTGAGATGATTCATGCTAGAAACTTCCGTGTGCAGCCACAAGCTATTATGGGCTCTAGCATAGTTGAGTAAGTTATGTGAAGCTCTTGAAGAGGCAGATCAGCAGGTAGTGGGATGTAGGTTTGGTATGGTCTGTCCGGAGTAGAGAGTTAATGTTTCTGAAAGACCGTGTCTCGGTCATCCGTTTCTCAAACACCATGTAGTGCGAGAAATCCAACGGAGGCGATCGAGTCTTGTGGGGAAAAGTGCGCAAACCTCTGCAGAGTGTACAATCTAATCATGGTTAGCCGTGTCCTCGGTTATGGACAATTCTTGAGTATCTAGTACTTGGATTATCACATGTAATTCATCACTCTTAATTAATATTGTTGGGTTGATAAGTTAATCACTTTAATTGGGATTGAGTTGGAGGAACCTTCTCAATATTTTCAACCAACTTTGTAGTTAAATAAAATATATTCCTTTGCAGTAGGGAAAAATTGGCTTTTCGCAAAAATTATAACCATAGATCTTTTCCACCAGCCATATATGCATGTAGTGATAGCTATTATTCATCATTATCCTCTGGTGTGAATTTGCCAGTACATTCAATGTACTGACCCTTTGTGGCTGCAATGTCTCATGTTGCAGGATTATCTTACGACGAGTAAGTGATACGTTAGGGTTATGATTTCTACACTCAACTTTGCCGTTGGTGTTGATGGGAGCCCACAACCTTTGTTACTTCCCCTATTTGGATTGAGGTAATAGTAATTACGTTATTTTATACATGTGATTTACCTCTGTTATAAATCCTCGTGTACTGTGTGCAAGCATACTGATCCAGGGATGACACTTAAGCACAGGGACTTGACTGTCTGAGGTCGGGTCGCTACAAGTGAGTCCATCAACTCCAACGGCATCATTGAGTATAGAACCACGACCTAAAGGCACCTTACTCGTCGTCTGAAAAGTCTGCAACATGAACATTGCAGCCTGAAAACGGGTCAGCACATGGAATATGCTGGCAATGTAACACATAGAGAATAGTGAACAGAATAGGCTATACTACCTGCATATTTGGCTGATAGAAAGCTCTATGGTTACAGTTTTGCGTAAAGCCATTTTTTCTCTACTACAAAGGAATAAATTTTATTTAAGTATCATGGTAGTTGTTGCGCATTGAGAGTGTAGACAACCTCCCAATCCCAACTAAGCATCATCATTAAAATCCCAACAAAATTAATTAGAGTCACATGATGAGATTCACATGATAATCCAAGAACTAGATACTCAAGTTGTCCATAATCGGGGACACGACTAACCATGATTATTTTATACACTCTGCAGAGGTTTGCGCACTTTTCCCCACAAGACTCGATCTCCTCTGTTGGGATTCTCGCACTACAAGATGTTTGAGAAACGGATGACCGAGACATAGTCTTTCAGAAGCGCTAGCACCTTACGATCGGGTAGCCGTTACACCTACTTTCCCCTACATCTACTAGTCTACCACTATAAGAGTTCACACGACTTAATCAACTTTGCTAGAGCCCATAGTAGCTTGTGGCTACACACAGAAGTTGCTGTATGAATTATCTCATGATCCCTTTGAGCCTGGACGGCTGTCCATAAAGAAAAATACAGGCAATCGCTGGAAACCTAGGTGCCTCAATCCACCCAGATGTGTATTAAAGTTTCCACCTTAAATAAACCATTAATTTAACAATCTCACATATGTCATGGATACACTCACCCAATCCACGTCTACTAGCATAGCATGTCAAAATAAGCAAACGTAGAAGTAACTCCCAAGGGTTTGATAATAAAACAGGAAATAGGTGCTACCTCATCTACTTCCCAACCCACAAATTAATTAGATCCTAATCATGCAATATTTTGAGGATTGATCTAATGCAATAAAACTAGGTAGTAAGAGGTATGATCAAAGTGTTACTTGCCTTGCTGATGATCCGTGAAACCTAGAGATTCAAAGTAGCAAGCGACGCACTCCGGGTACTCTATCGCAAACAAACAAGCACACAATAAGTACTCATCTAATGCACGGGTAAAACTCAAATAAGAAATCTAACCAGAAAGTTCAACTTAAGAACTCCGGTTTGCAAAAAGAATCAAATCACATGAAGCAACGAAAAGCAAATGGAAAAAGAAACAAACTTCGTTTACTAATATGGATCTAAGTCAAATTTTATAGATGCAAAAACTTGTTTGAGTTGGTTAAACGGAAAGAGGGTTTTGAGACGAAGCTCCAGGCGCTTGAATCGCCTGATTCCGATAAACGAGTGAAAAGTTAAACTAAAATGAAAATCGGATTAGAAATCACGTTCAGAAATAATCGCGGAAAATCCGAGAAAAAGAAAAACGACGAACAGGCTAACGAACGAACGTTCGCTGTTTGCAGCTAAACGATGAAAACCGTTCGTAAAAACGAACGAGAAAGCAGCCATTCGCTAAATAACTAAACCGACAAAAAAACCGAACCGGATCTAAAAAAATGGATCTAGGTTTTCAAAAAAAAACTATCGGTTTTCTTCACGAAAACCGAGGCAACGACGGCTACCTCGGGCGGCTCCGGTGAGACGGCGGCGGCGGGGGCGGCGGATCTGGCGAGAGGCGGGCGGCGGTGCCGGCGGCGCGCGGAACGAGGCGGGGCGAGGCGGCGGCTAGGGTTTCGGGCTGGGGCGGCTGCGGCTGGCTCGGGCCCTCGCGGCCTTAAAGGCCGGCCGGGCCTAGTGTCCTAGTCGGACACGGCCTGGTTAGGTCGGTTCGTTTTTTTAAATAATTTGACGTGCAGAAAAAGAAAGAAAAGAAATAATAAACGGACTCCCAAAATCCTGAAATAAATTTTCCCCGGCTTCGAAAATCATGCCGGACAAAGTGAACATTTATTTGGGGCCTAAATGCATTTTTGAAAAATGCGCATTTTTCCTAAATTCAAATAAAACAGCGAAAAACTCCAAAATAAAATCTTATTTGATTTTTTATTAAATCCTCAATATTTCTTTGTTTTGGGAAAGTCATTTTATTCCCTCTCACTTATTTTTATAAGTGTAATAATTGAAGATAAAATAAATAAAATCAAATGATCCTATTTTCAAAATTTGAGAAAACCCCAAATATGAAAATAACGAAATCCACAACTCTCTCCGTGGGTCCTTGAGTTGCGTCGAATTTCTGGATCAGGCCAAAAGCAATAAAATATGATATGCAATGATGATCTAATGTATAACATTCCAAATTGAAAATTTAGGATGTTACAGAGAGTAAAGGCAGAGCATCAGAAGCCATCAGGATTGCTGCAACCATTGCCGATACCCGAATGGAGGATAAGCTAGGCTTGGATTTTATCACGGGATTACCAAGGACTCGTTCAGGCTATGACTCAATTTGGGTTGTAGTCAATCGTTTGACGAAGGTAGCTTATTTCATCCCAGTAAAGACCACTTACAGCAGTGCCAAGTTGGCTAAGATATACATGACTAGGATCGTATGTCTGCATGGAGTTGCGATGAGCATTGTATCAGATAGAGGAACACAATTTACCTCAAAGTTCTGGAATCAGTTGCACGAAACTTTGGGTACTAGACTAGAGTTCAGTACAACTTTTCATCCGCAGACAGATGGACAGACCGAGAGAGTCAATCAGATCTTGGAGGATGTGCTGAGAGCTTGTGCGCTAGATTATGGATCTAGTTGGGACGACAATTTGGCATATGCAGAGTTCTCTTACAACAACAGCTATCAATCCAGTTTAAAGATGGCCCCTTTCGAAGCCTTGTACAGAAGAAGGTGCAGAACACCATTTTCGTGGGACGAAGTTGGAGACCGCCAGTTGTTTGGACCAGATTTGATTAAGGAGTCTGAACAAAAAGTGAAATTGATTCGCGATAGGCTCAAGGTAGCCCAGTCCAAGAAGAAGAGCCATGCAGATTCTAAACGCAAGGAGACGGTTTACGAAGTCGGAGACAGATTTTATCTTCGTGTATCCCCGCTTCGAGGAGTTAAGAGCTTTGGAGTTAAGGGAAAGTTAGCGCCATGTTTTGTGGGACCATACAAAGTTTTGGAACGTATGGGGGAAGTTGCTTATAAGTTGGAATTGCCCAAAGAATTGTCAGGAGTTCACGATGTGTTCCACATTTCCCAGTTGAAGAAGTGCCACGCAGAGATGGCTCATATACCGCTGAGAGATACAGTGCCACTGGAAGCCATTCAGTTGGATAGTGATTTGACCTATGAGGAGAAACCAGTCAAGATTCTCGAATATGCCAGCCGAGTAACCCGCAACAAGGTTATCAAGTTTTGTAAAGTTCAGTGGAGCCACCACACCGAGGATGAAGCCACCTGGGAGCGAGAGGAAGATTTGCTGAAGGACCACCCTCACCTATTTTCTAGCCAACCCGAATCTCGAGGGCGAGATTCATCTTAAGGGGGGTAGGTTTGTAATATCCCAAATTTTCTATTTGGAATGTTATACATTAGATCATCATTGCATATCATATTTTATTGCTTTTGTCCTGATCTAGAAATTCTACGCAACTCAAGGACCCACGGAGAGAGTTGGGGATTTCGTTATTTTCATATTTGGGTTTTTCTCAAATTTTGAAAATAGGATCATTTGATTTTATTTATTTTATCTTCAATTATTTCACTTATAAAAATAAGTGAGAGGGAATAAAATGACTTTCCCAAAATAAAGAAATATTGAGGATTTAATAAAATAATCAAATAAGATTTTATTTTGGAGTTTTTCGTTGTTTTATTTGAATTTAGGAAAAATGCGCGTGTTTCAAAATTGCATTTTGGCCCCAAATAAATGTTCACTTTGTCCGGCTTGATTTTAGAAGCCGGGGAAAATTTATTTCGGGATTTTTGGAGTCCGTTTAGTATTTCTTTTCTTTCTTTTTCTGCACGTCAAATTATTTAAAAAAAGGAACCGACCTAACCGGGCCATGTCCGACTAGGACACTAGGCCCGGCCGGCCTTTAAAGCCGTGAGGGCCCGAGCCAGTCGTAGCCGCCCCAGCCCAAAACCCTAGCCGCCGCCTTGCCCCGCCTCGATCCATGCGCGCCGCCGCCACGCGATCCGCCGCCGCCGCCGGAGCCGCCGCCGCCTCTCGCCGGAGCCGCGCCGCCGCCGCCGTCGTTGCCTCGGTTTTCATGAAGAGAACCGATCGGTCTTTTTTGAAAACCTAGATCCATTTTTTTAGATCCGGTTCGGTTTATTTTTTCGTTCGTTTAGTTATTTAGCGAACGACCGCTTTTTCGTTCATTTTTACAAACGGTTTTCATCGTTTATCCGCAGACAGCGAACGTTCATTCGTTAGCCTGTTCGTCGTTTTTCTTTTTCTTAGATTTTCCGCGATTATTTCTGATCGCGATTTCTGATCCGATTTTCGTTTTAGTTTAGCTTTTCGCTCCTTTATCGGAATCAGGCGATTCAAGCGCATGGAGTTTCATCTCGAAACCCTCTTTCTGTTTAACCAACTCAAACAAGTTTTTGCATCTGTAAACTTTGACCTAGATCCAGATTAGTAAACGAAGTTTGCTTCTTTTGCCGTTTGCTTTCCGTTGCTACGTTTGATTTGATTCTTTTTGCAAACCGGAGTTCTTAGGTTGAACTTTCTGGTTAGATTTCTTATTTGAGTTTTACCCATGCATTAGATGAGTACTTATTGTGTGCTTGTTTGTTTGCGATAGAGTACCCGGAGTGCGCCGCTTGCTACTTTGAATCTCTAGGTTTCACGGATCATCAACAAGGCAAGTAACACTTTGATCATACCTCTTACTACCCAGTTTTATTGCATTAGATCAATCCTCAAAACATTGCATGATTAGGATCTAATTAATTTGTGGGTTGGGAAGTAGATGAGGTAGCATCTATTTCCTGTTTTATTATCAAACCCTTGGGAGTTACTTCTACATTTTCTTATTTTGACATGCTATGCTAGTAGACGTGGATTGGGTGAGTGTATCCATGATAGATGTGAGATTGTTAAATTAATGGTTTATTTAAGGCGGCAACTTTAATACACATCTAGGTGGATTGAGGCACCTGGGTTTTCCAGCGATTGCCTGTGTTTTCCAGCGTAACTAGTATGAATTAAGAACAAAGCTAGTCCATACAATAAAGAAATTACGGCATAGTAACTTAAAATAAACCTACACTATACAATAAAGGGTTTAAGGTATATTACATCCACTGGGCATCGAAGTTCGCCACCAGTGATCATAAAGCGTAACGTTGAAGCAGATTACAAAAACTGGGCACCATTGCAGCGTAACAAAATAATACTGAACCGAGACCACTTCCAAGACAGCTCAATAAAGGTTAGCCTTGCGTGGGAACTGATGCGCAAGCTGCTGAGCAAGGCTGTGAGACCGGCCTAGAATGTCGGTCATAGCTTCCAGGTGTAGGTGTTTAGCGATGAGGTTCTCATTGGTGTTCTCCGCAATCTTTCTTAGAGATAGGACTTCAAGTCGAAGTTGAGTTGCAGAATGCCTTTCTGCTAGAACTTGGGACTGAAGAAGTTGAACTGATTCAGACAACGAATTCTCCGAGCTTGTCTGACTGTTAGTGTCAAGTAACTTGAACACTGCATCAAGACAAGTCTTTGGGGTTGTCTCGCTATCTTCAAGATGTTTTGCCTTCTTTGCTGCAATATATGTTGAGTTTGTCTAACAGCCTTCAGCAGACTTGTGCATGCCATCAGGCATACCACCCTGAAACAAAGCAGAGAGATGACAGGTTTTCGACATGTATAAACAAAGATGATAACTGTTATGTCAATTCTATCCAATTTCAAATTAGAAAATAAAGAGTATGTTCAAAATATCAATAGCATAATTTGGCATTGTTCATAATGCGGGGAGCTTCACCACACTACTGGATTACCATGTCAACATAACAAGCATAGATGAAGGGCAAAGAAATCATTGTATCTATTTTGGATAATGTGCATGGCATGTTGTTCATATCATCAGCCACATCAGTAAGATAAAATAGGAGATGACAAGGTGCAAACGTGGGCTGCTTGACCACACACTAGATTATAGATGCACAAAAACAAGCATACATATAGGGAGTATTAAGTAATGTGCATGGTATGAATAAGGAATTTGGTTTTACAAGTCAAACTTAGAACTCGCGGTTCTTACAAACATGCATTTTGGTAGAAACAGCAAACTAAACAGTAGTAAACGATAGGGAGTATGAGCAAATTAAACAGCAGTTGAGGATAAAGGCTTTAGAAGGACTGACTTACATTAACAGTTAACATCAGCTTTATAATGCCCTTCTCCATGTCAAGGGAAGGATAACTCAAGACTTTCATCACAGAATCTTCTTCATAAGCATTGCATGTACTCTACATTTTGTAGAGAGTAATTATAGATATGATAATACTGGAAGGGGTAGAGGATAATGAAGATAAGATGCAGATTGATGCTACATAATCAACTACCAATCCCTGGAAGTACAAGTGTTACAGGACAAAATGTACTGACAAGAGCAATGGGCTACACTTCTGCACTGGCATTGTCTGTGTATTCTACTTGTTGGTAAGATTAAATATAGATCTGATCTTTTTTAGTAAATGGTGGGCGAGGGAGATAAGATGCAGAATGCTACAAAATGAACCAATCCCTCTTCCCATAATACAAGAGTGTTTTGAACACCGGTGTACTGTACAAAACACTCTTATATGATGGGACAGAGGGAGTAGCTGTTAATGTAAGTATAGTGATAGACCACGTTCAGTCCTTACAAGAGGATTGCAGAGCTAAACCTCTTCAAAAGCATTGGGTTGATTCTAAATTTATGTAAGAGTCCATACGGATCTTATAATGTCCACCAAATGGATGATTACAAGGCTAACATGTGTAGTGATGCTACATAATCAAACAGCTATAAAAGTAAATATGGTAATACAGGGCAAGAGGTACTCACAAGAGCAATGCAGTGTGCAGTATAGTTGCGAGATTCTGTGGTCCCTTGAGAACGAATGTTCTTCTGCTAACAGTTTTCGTACAAGTGAGACATTAAGGGAAATGCAGAAATGTAGTTCAAATTGTGATGTGATATCATAGACAGTACCTTACGCTGCAGCCGAGACCAATGTGTAACAAGATCATTCCAGTCACCGTCGGATAAATGTAGCACCGGAGACTTTATAGAAATTTCGTTCAGAGGCTTGCCATCGAAGTGCGCTTGCCTCAGGTAGGAATGATACTTCATCAACGAGTGCTTGAAAAGCGCAACCAACCCTTGCTCGTCATCACAATCCAATTTGCGCCTCGCCTATTTAAAAGAATGAAATCTTGTGTCTTCTGTCAGCAGAAACATATGCAGTAATGACCATGAATAACATTAGTACATTACTTATGCGTAAGTTGCGGAGGAAGACTGGAAATTGTTCCGTGTCTGCGGTATAATCTTTCCATGAAGGAAAGATGCGCACAAAGTTCCTAACAACAACATAAGCCTCGTCTTCTAAACTGGGAAGAAATGGAACAGGGGTCCTATTTGCTGCAATTGGGGCTCTCTCTGGTTCGAAAAGGGATTTGGCAACTGGATTTGGTGTACTCTTTGCTGGAATGGGGGTTTTGCATTGTACAGCTGGTGCTATGTCAACTGGCATAATCATACTGTTTGCTGTAGTTGGGGTCTGCTGAGTTGGGGCATCAGAAATGACCAGTGTAGTAGGGCTAGAGTCTGCTAGAGTTGGGGTATTTTGTGGGTCAGGTGATATTGCAACTACACCTAATGGGCTATTTGATTTATCAGGTGCCACTACCTTTTCCAAATACTTTGCTTGTGCTCCTCCATGACCAGCAATCGCCCTCTTCCTTTTGAACGTCTGATACACAAGAACAGCATTTGAATGGATAAATATGGTATGATGACAGATGGAATATGTACTGAAAATGGATAGGCAGGGCGTATTCACATACACGATGCGTAAACTAAGATAATTGGCAGTTCAACAAAGTAGAAGCAATGCAAAGCATCAGTTGCAAGATATGTGCGAGCAATGTAACCTTGGAAAGTTAGAGCATGTACCTTGATGGGTGAATAAGATAGGGCATCTTCCTCTGACTCCTCCACTTGGGAGCTACATTGACTTAGGTCTCCCTCTAGCTCAGAATCACTGTTAGGATCATATTCTGAGCATGAATCTGTAGGTGGAGAGTGTTTGCATTGCATTGCATCCAGACTTGATTTTAGTCCCTTAATGCCAAGTTTGACAGTCATGGCATTGTTCTGCTTTATTATTTTCATTCGCGCAAGCTCATAATCATTATGATGCTGTTCAGAATCTGAGATTCATGAAAACATAAAAAGTAGTCAGATTATCTATGGAATGCATTATGGTTTCAACTCGGAGAGTGTCTCCCTATAAACCCCTGCATATGCAAAGTTCACCTCCCCAACCGTGCTGACCAGACCACACACAAAGATACACACCCGAGCGGCGAACATGCATTTTCGAAACTAATTTAGGAACATTTAGCTGATCAATTAAACAACTCTGTTTTAATAATATCATATTCGTATTTGGACAACTAAGCTTGTTTAGCTTGATGGGTGGAGCAGTGTTATTATGAAACGAAGCATGTATTCTGATCGTATAGTGATCATAAAAGGGGGAAACTCTAAGCATATATTTTTTAGCAAAAGAGGGTTTCCCCTCTGATTTCTATTAAAGAAACCACCACGGAACCAACATGATCAATTAAACCCTAAGCATGATCAATTAAACCGTATTATGGCTGTGCCATGGCAGATTTGAAGCTGCAAACTGGAGAAATGATATTTAGCATCCATTGTTTGCTTCGAACTAAGAACTAAATTCTAAGAGCTGAAAAGAAAGTAGAGTAACCAAGTTAAGATCTATTTTCTGGTTGAGATCAAAAAGTTGAGGAGATATGAAGTACCACCTCTCTTACGGCGCCGTGTAGGCATCGGGGGTGCGATAGCTGTCTGTGGCGTTGAAGCAGATCTGTGATGGTAGAGGGGTGCATCGGGGGATAAGTCCCGTTGCGGTGGAAGAGAAGGTCGTGTGAGCGGCCCCGGCAAAGAGGACGACGACGCCGATGAAGCGAGAGGACGCGCTGCAAGGCTATTGGTCCGTCGTCGTGGATGAGAAACGTCCATCTCTAGTAGTGGACGACGCGGTCTTGGTAGCCGCTCCGGCATGGTGGAGGACGGTGGCGATGGATGTGGTGGAGGACGGCGGCGATGGATGGGGTGGCGGACGGAGGCTGGTGTGAGAATGGGGTGTTCTAGCGTGGACGGTGTATGAATTGGAAAATGGAGGGAGAGGTACGGGGAACCATGTTTTTGGGACGCGCCTGTCTGAAATATGGGAAAGTTACGAACTTATCCCCATTTCAAATTTGGACGTCTCGTCGGTTGGGGATAGGACGGTAATCTCGCAGCTCCCAAATATTTGCCGATAACTATTTCGGGTGAGGAGAGGGTGTTTTGCCCCCCACGGTTGGCGCCCATGGTGTATGAATGTGGCTGACAGGTAGGGCGGTTGTGTCACGTCTGATGGAAGTTACACATCTGCCCCTATTTAAAATATTAGCCTACATCTATTTCGGACGAGGAGAGTTTGTTTGGCCGCCGACCGTGTATGAATGGGGAATGGAGGGAGAAACAGAGGTCTTTCGGACGAGCTTGAATCAAATGAGTTTTGCCGCCCATGTTTGACGCCCACCGTGTCGGAATGGGCTCAGAGGCGGTCGTGTCACGTCTAATTGAAGTTACTAACCTACCCCTATTTAGAGCAGTGGAAATCGGGCCGATGGATTGTCCGTGTAATGGGTAGACAGTAATTTCCATCTCCCAAACACTTGGCTTCGGGCAGCCGATGTGGGAGTGGACATTTTGCTGTTTCTTTCGAATTTTGGGACAATAAGCATCCATGTTTACCCTGGCAACTAAATTCGAATCCATTTTGTATTCCTATATGAATCTTTATAAATCATTCTATGTGTTTTTATATATCTTCAAAAGGACGACAAAGATGTATTCCACTGTCATATATGAATATGGTCTACAAATGCCGATACTCAAATTCAGAAACTAGAATCCAGTTTAAGGTGAATTCAAATATTTCGAACACTTCATGTCCAACTCAAATGTCACACGTAGCATAATGTGTACTCCCATTTAGATATGTACACAAGCGATGTATCAAGATTCAAATACCGAGTCAATCAACCAAGAATGTATGGAACTAACAGACATATAAACACTTATAGAGTATATGGATCAATAATATCAACTAACATACATAAGCCAGGCCGCTGTACTTTTTTGGGCTACAACATCATCCTTTTTTTAGCCAGCATCTTGGCCCTTTCCGATGCGTGCCACTTATGGTCCATCTATACTAGTATTGCTGAATGCACATTCAACCCGATTGGCATATTTGTAGGTCTGGCACAACAATCCAAATGAAATGTCTCCGAGTCTTATCAATTAATACAGACTTGTGCTCAAATAAAATTACAAACAAAAAAACAAAAAAACAATTAGTACATGATCTCTAAAACAAATGGTTTGATTGATTACATGAACAGACAACACAAAGGTTATTCAACTATGGAAAGAACATTTCACCTATGATTTACCAAGTAGGAATTTAATTTCCTTTTTTCCTTCAGGACCTTAACAATCTGGTCAGTCTCAGCTTGCTTCGTTTTGAAATCCACCAAATATTTAATGGTTGTCTTGAGTACTGCTTGTGATTGTGCTGTTTGCTTCCTCAACATGTCAACTTCATCTCTAAGTGCAGAAGCAGAATCTCTTTCTACCACTAGTTTAGCCTCTAGATCATTAGCAGTTGGCAATTCATAATGCACGATTGGGTCGGTGCCACTGCTGTGGGATGATGCAACGTCCATGGGAACCTCGCTCTTTGATCTTGGGCTAACCTGTTTTGCCATTAAAGTTCCTATTGGATTCAGAAAAGTTGAAGTTAGCAAAACATCTCAACTGGGAGTTATAATAGCAAACCAGTTAAACAAACAAGGAATTAAAGAGTTTCAATTGGATGCCGAAAAGTAGTTACTAACATCATTGTAACCCGCTGTTGCAGCAGCAAAGCAGTTAAACAAACAAGTAGATATTTAAGTTAAGGCAAACAGGTAATTCTTAACAGTAAGTATCAAACACATAGATAGGCGTAGTCTACAATATGATTAACAGGCTGTGCCATTATGTAATCAGTAGCAAAGTAAATTAAGCCAAGCAACATAATTGAACAATTTTGCAGTAAATGGCTAACTAAAATTCCGAGAAGCAGGTAACTGAACTTACGGTAGTTCTTTGTACAGGCACACTACAACTTCTTTTTCGCTTACATGGTTGTACGAAGGAGTCCATGGCATCAATTGCTTGGATACGCAGTCCCAATACTTCTTTCTTCCCACACTGCATGGGTAAGTCGAATGGTTAATCTGGTAAGATGGTGCGTCCTTGATATGTTATATGAGGACGTGTAGTCAGACTAGTTGTAGCCAAACACATCACACTGGCTTTTACTGTATATTTCATGCGATTACTTTTGGCATATCGAGATCTAAGCAATCTACAATAGGATGAAAAGACTGGCATCCTTCACATTTTTGGCGAACTCAGTTCATAGAAACAAGCGATTAAACCATTCTGTGGGTAAATCAAAAGCGCCACTGGAATATTTTTCACTATCCAATCATACATGCAAAAAGGGGCGACACCACCATAGGGGCTGGTATGGGCGGCCGCCTCAGGTGGCTGGGAAGTGTGCACCTAGTTTGAGTCATCCAGGTTGGCCGACGCTAGTATGTTCGTCCCAATGCACGAGCAGGCAATGTAAAAAATGAAGAAAAATGTTTCAATTTGGATGGGCCAATAACATAAGTGCAAGGCATGCCCTATAGCAGGCTCGCGGCCCAAACGAGCGCCTCCCATATCGATCGACAGCAGGAAAAATCCCAATTCATTCGCTGCAGCCTCCAGTCTGGTTCGCTCCTAACCTAGCCACTGCTGGACAGACCGACACAGCACTTCCTCGCGCCCTCGTTGGAGGGCGGTCGCCGGGCTTCAAGCGAACGGAAGGACAAGAAGATGAAGATCCAACCCTGGGTGTAGCCTGCGTGGGAGGCAGCGGCGGCAGCACGGGCATGGCATCGAGCTTGCCCAAACGGATAGTCGCTAATCGCAAGAGTAGCATGCACAACGAGCAGGTACATCACATCCCTGATTATATCTAATTCAACTCTTCAATTTCTGGCCAATAGTTAAACCTGACGGTGTTGTAAAACTGCTTGTATGTAGGGAATCTATGAGAAAATGAAACCACTTTCTACTTATTTTATAACTCCCCCATCCAGATTTGACAGGGCTCCGATATATCGTCGATTGCCAGAGATTCCTCCATCGGAACTCGACGAAATTTTCCAGAGTTGTTATAGACTCAATTCCGCACAATTCCACCAAAGCGATCATCAAAGCGATACTCGAGGAGGTGGTGGCGGCAGATACGAGTTCGTTGTCCAAAAAAACAGCACAGTCGCTTGAGGGCAATGTTGACGTTGAGCCCCCGAGCTCCATAGATGATTCCTCCGTGATCTTGATAGAGATTAGAGTTGATGTTTGATGAAGGCCCTCGTCCAAACATGGTGATCCAAACACGGGGCGCAATTCTTGGTCGAACCAAGGTGACCAGTCGAACTTGCGACGAAGACGCCGAAGTCGCAGTTGATCTGCAGGTAAGCCATCGATCCTTTTGTCGATCACACAGCGGAACTCTCAATGAAAGCACCAATGTCGGTGTCAAAACCGGCGGATCTCGGGTAGGGGGTCCCGAACTGTGCGTCTAGGCCGGATGGTAACAGGAAACAAGGGACACGAAGTTTTACCCAGGTTCGGGCCCTCTCGATGGAGGTAAAACCCTACGCCCTGTTTGATTAATATTGATGATATGGGTAGTACAAGAGTAGATCTACCACGAGATCGGAGAGGCTAAACCCTAGAAGCTAGCCTATGGTATGATTGTTGATGTGTATGTTATTCATCTATCGACTAGCCCTGCCTCGGTTTATATAATGCACAAGAGGCCTAGGATAACAAGAGTCCTAGCCGAATACGCCGGTGGGGAGGAGTCCTTGTCTTGATCACCAAGTCTTGTAGAATCTTCCATGTATGCAACAGCTGTCCGAACTGGCCCATGAGTATACAGCCATGGGGGTTCTCGGCCTGATCTAATAGATCGGGAGATGACGTGGTGAGTACCCCCTAGTCCAGGACACCGTCACCCGCACCGTAGATTCTATGGTGATACGAGTTCACTGAGATCTAACGGCCCACAATAGGAGGTTTGAATGTTTTTGCAATATACGGCCGATAGAGTTTGGGAAATGCGCAGAAAGTACAAGTACTACGCATGTGCCATCTGATCACTGATCATACGACCTAGATGCTCATATCACCGTAGCGGGTAATTAAGCTATGGGGAGCACCTAATATGAGCACCGGGGAGCCGTTGGATCGAAGATGCAGCGGCACACACGAGGCCTGAACGTTTTATTTGCAAAAAAACCTTTGGAGAGTTTGGAAATTGCACATAATTACAAAGACTACTCCCAAGCCATTGGATCTCACTTCCAACGGTGTAAAAACTCGTATCACCATAGTATCTAAGCTGCGGGGTGGATGTGATATTCTATGCTGCTGTCATTTTTGTTCGTAAACTTGCAAAATACGTGTAACTCGTGCCGTTACTTGTCTAACTGCGCAAAGTGTTTGTTCAAAAAAAAACCATCCTACACTGAAATATCAGGACAACACACGGGGGTCCCACTTGTCATTAATCAAATTTGGACCTAAAACTAACAAATCTGAAAGACGAGATTCGAACTGCCAACCTGGACTACAAAGCATAAGTTGATAGCCTGAAAAAACGAACGGTTGTTGGCTTTGTCCCATAACTTGATTTTATTTATACAGTACTTTCGTTGAGTAGAGTAGAGGGAGTGCCTCGTCAACACGTGCATGACCGTTGTCTCACTTACTGGTGTGTCCCAGGTCTGCGATCTCAATCTCTCTTCTCTCCATCGTCTAACCTTTGCACGGGCACACACGAAGAGCGGCGCTAGCTTGCCATGGTGTTATTACAACTAAAAAAGCTTGGAAAATAGAAGAATCGCCTAGAACAAGAGACATTGTGGCTGGTCGAGACGGAGCTAACCACATCTATCCTCTGTGCCATGTTTGCATGATGAAGCTGTGTGGCTAGTGGGGTGTTTTCGACCGACTGGCTAGGTCCCAAGGTCGAACCATAGGTACTACGTCTGATACAGTATATTTTTACACGCACACTTTTCCTCTATGCCGAGACGTGGCACACCCTACCGCGCGGTTTCGGGGTCCTCCCGAGTGGTGCACGCATATATTCTTCCTGACGTGGGACGCCCTACCGCGCGTTTTCTGGGTCCTCCTCGGTCGTAGCGCCGAAGCAAGTAAATGAGTCGTCAAATCACGAAAGGCAACCTTTCCCGCCGAGTACATCAGTGAAGCACGGTGGCTAGCTAGTTGGGCTACCTCGACCGATTAGCTAGGCCGCCGCCACATTTGTTTTTTCACCCCTTTTTTATCTACTTGCCGGCAGGTAAATATAAATATCCACCACGGCGTTGCTCTGGTGTTTGGGTGCGGCATGATTTTTATTTTTTTTATTGACGGGAGCAGGCGCGGCAGGATTTTTAATTTTTTGATTGATGGGAGCAGGCGCGGCAGCAATTAGTCACGATGACTCCGCCTGTAAAAACCCACCGCTCCCTGATGTGAGAAGTCGTCGACTGGTGTTTTACCATGGTGAAAACCAAAAGATTCCCCGCTCCCTCCGCCTTCCCGTAGATTGCATTGCCTTTCAGTCGTTTCGCACCCTTTGCTTCCTCTCCCCATTGCTTCTACCTGGTGCCATGGCGGCACAGCAGATCACGGAGTCCGAGGTGAGGCTCCTGACACAGGAGCTCCATGCCAAGGATGCGGAGCTCAGGGCCAAGGACGTGGAGCTCCATGAGCTCAAGGAGGAGAGGAGTGCCATGCTCCTCCGTTATGTGTGGGAGTTCACAGAGCTTCAAATGCGGCAGGCGTCCACCACAAAGATGCTCGAGGCGTCGGAGGCATTGCTGTAGAAAGCGGGAGATACGATAGGCCGTCAGGGGAGCCAGCTGGAGCGCGAGCGGGCCGATCGTGACGAGGTCCAGGATCGCCTCAGCCACTTGGTGAACCAAGTTGCCACACACGTGTTGCGGCTGCGCGATGCCTACCATCATGCCAGCGCGACGATGCCAGCCGTCGGGCTAAACCCGTTGGACCACCCGGTCGACTTCAACGAGCTACGGCTTCCTGACCTGGTCTCCTTCTTCACCTATATCTCCGAGGAGCTGAGCCGTCTCCGCGCGATGGTGGGGGCTGAGCTAGACAAGGAGGGGTTGCAGGCTGCCGTCGCCGTTGCCGGGCGAATCCTTTCAGGGCTCCGTCACTGGAATCCATTCATGCCATTAGACGCTGTCTTTGACGAGCTGGCTCCCGTCGACCGGGAGCGGGCTCTGCGGGCGGTTGCACCCTGCATCACCAACGTCGTGTGCCTCGAGAAGCAGAGGGACTTCGGTGGTGTTTAGGCGCCCTCTGCATGGGCATGTCCATGTCTCGGTGCAACATGACCGTTGGATCAAACTCAGATGGTGCAGATCAGTCACTGTAGCACAAAGCGTGTGGGTGTGTTTGGTTGCAGTCTCATCTCAATATAGTTGTTTCCTCTTCATGTATTTGTTACATATAGGAGTAGTTGACATGCACACAACATCATTTGTTATCGTCATATCTTAGTACACGAGCAACAAGATTGTGTAGTACTGACATATGAACCACTACACATGCCTAGTAGTAGGAGCACTGTGTATGTTCAAGTGGCTGCCGTGTTTCGCACTCCTCCGTTGTAAGAGTGGAAACGCTTGTTGTAATCATTTTTTCTTTTGAAAAATAGTGGACACGCTCTACCATGCGGATCCTCCTCCAGCTATGCACTAAATTACACACTTTCGCCGACGTGTGGGACAGCCAGCATCAGGGTCCACCAACCATGCACTAAATTACTCCGTAGTAGAGTGACAGTAGACTACCCCGATCGAAGCACCGCAGTAATGCCCAATGACCCGTCAAATCACAAACCCCCCTCCTTTCCAGCAGTAAGTTGGACGGATTAAGCAACCATCATTTCACTCTTCTCTCTCAGCTTCCTCTCTACCCAACCCTCGCTTCTGCCTCATCTTGTTCCTCATTTCTTCAAGAAAACCCCGACCTGCTTCTGCCATTGTTCTTCTCTCCCAAAGAAGGAAAGGTGAGCGCATCAATGTTGTTGATTCTGGCCAAGGCCCGGTCTTGCAACCCCGAGACTGATCCTATAACTCCCTCTCTTTTCTTCTTTTGGGTTTGTGATTATGGTTTCTATTCTTTTATTTCTATTTGACAGTTTCTTGATGGACACTAGAGCACCAGCCGAAGTGATGTCTATGGCTCCGGCCAAAACCGTCGAGGCTCATGGTACGAAGAAGCGCAAGCACCCCGCCGAGACTACCGCAGACAAGCTCAAAGCCCCCCTCTTCGGGATCCCTCATTAAGCAAGTCCAGGTAATATCTCTGCTTGACGATATTTTTCTCGATCTTGATCGTGTTTTTTCATCTAACACGCAGTACTAGTACTAGTAGTACAACTTTCTGGGTGATCTTGCATGTGATTTTTGTGTGCCAAATGACGGTTCTAAATTCCTCTTTTGACCAAAACATGCGAGAGGTTGACACTGATTTCTTATAGATTACTTTCAACTACTCCCTCCATCCCAAATTTCTTGTCTTAGATTTGTCTAGATACGAATGTATCTAATACTAAAATGTGACTTGATACATCTGTATCTAGACAAATCTAAGACAAGAATTTTGGGACGGAGGGAGTACTTTATGAACATCAATGCTACCTTTTGAGATGGTATATTTGCCTCGGTAACTTTGGATTTTGCATGTAATCCCTCTGCTCTCATGCCTTTTAAGACATGTTCTAGTGTCTTTGTTCACTCATTTCTGTGCGTATATGTAGTCATATATGGACTATAATATCGAAAATCATCTTATATTTCTGAACGGAGGTAGTAATAAAATATGGTTTCTGTTTGAATTAGAACCAGGTCCGCGGTGGAGATGAAGTTCTCAAAGTCATGCCGTGTGAACTGGAAGACCTGATGATGAGTTCTACTGCTGAACTATCCAGCTGTTGTGTCCTTGTCGCCACGTGTCCTGAACTAGTGTTTTCCTATAGCATTGTTGTTAGGCGTGTTCTCGAGGATGTACGTGACCACAACAATTTCCTGGCTGTGCCTTCGATTACGAAGGGTGTGGTTCTTGTAAAGCTTCCCAACAAATCTGATGCGGCATGTCTTCATCATCATGTTTATGAGTGGAAAGACCACTTTGATAGGTTCTCCAAGGTTGACAAGATGGTGATGGTGCGTGTAGGCATCTCACACGAAGTCCATGGCCTAGTCAGTTATGCGGGGTTCATCCCGTAGGTCGGTGGCAAGAAATAGTCTGCAGAGTTTAGTTAGTGCAACTTTGCTTGTCTGTAGTAAGTACTATTGTTCAGTACTTGATTTGTGTTTGTGAACCCTGTATTGTTTATTAGTACTGCCACTTTTGGTGTGTGGTCAGTCCTGAGAATGGTCTATGTTAATGTCTGTCCACTGAATTGAGTCTGTATATTTTGAAGTATCCAGATCATATTTTTTGTGAGGACGGTTTATCAATTATGGTTACACTCCAATATCTGTATGCATTGCAGGGTTTATCACACCCACCAGGATTTCCAGTCCCATGGATGTTCGGTCCATATGATTTTTCACGACCTTTGGACTGTCCTGCTTGTGGGAGTAGGCAGGGCCCCTGCATGCCATGCGTAGTTGGATGATCAATCTTCTGTTTAGTACTTCAACATAGTGATTTCCTGGTAAGGATTCACTCGTGTCACATCAAGTAAATCTTATTGATTTACTGTCTAAATCTTATTGATTTAAAGTCATGTTTTCTTTCTTTTCCTGCAATTTTATGATGCAGGTTTTGCCATGTGACATTCATCACAGAATAAACCGTTTGGTTTGCTCTACAATGGCTATTTTTGCAGGTTTCACTTCTTATGTCGTGTCAGTAACGAAGGCACTGTCCATCACTTATATTACTGGAAAAAATTGGATCAGTCTGTTGTCTGAGTACAAGTTGAATCCCTATGATGAACTACAGTTTGGTTTAACAAAAACGCCACAATTAGTCCTTCTCGCATTTGAAAGAAATGAAGAAAAAACTGGATCACGGTCACGGATCCTAGTCAAGTTAGAAAGCTGATCATAGCAGAACAGACACGATCGCCGCTGTCTCGCACAGATCGAGCACCGGCAGTTGCTCTAGCACTGACAGCGGCAGCAGCTCAGTCTGATCCAGCTGAGGATTGGGCACCGACCGCGTCAGCGGATCAGTCTGATCTACCGGAGGATCGGGCATCGACACCGGCACCTGCTCTGACACTGGCACCAGCTCTACAAGGAGCACCATCTCCGGCAGCAGCAGTGGCTTCGGCACCTGCACCAACACTTGCACTTGCATCTGCTCTGGCCTGTGCAGTTGCACCGGCAACAGACTGGGCTGCAGTTCGCACTTCATATACCAAAGTTCTTACAAAAACCGACATGTCCACCTTCTTGGTAAGCATTGGCCGCCCAAGTGCTTCGTTCTTTTTTCTTTTCATGTTGTTTCACATGATTCACTGTGTTGATCTAACTGTTTGGGTATGTCTTCTTGTTTGCAAACAGAGAATTCCTAGAGCAACGAGGGAGTCATTCAACAATCCGGGTGACTGCGGCCAAGTTTCTCTTACCATGAGCAGCCTTGGTGTGAATGAACCTGCTCCATATACCGTAAGTACAAAGGATGGTCGCATGATGATTGATGCTAAAGGATGGTCAAGGTTCAAATCTAAATCATATCTTGCGGTAGGGGATGATGTCAAAATCAAACTTTCTTGGCAAGGAGAGCTGGTCCAAATCAACTTTGAAATTAGCAGCACGCAACTGCCGAACTGATCTATCCCCCGAGAGATTTTGATGTAATAATCTGGCATGGTGAAGCAAGTGTCCTGTGTGTATAAGTAGTACGACAGTATTATTTATCACATGGTATATCGTTGATAGAATTGCAACTCTGATTGCTGGTTAGGAACTGTCGTTCGATTTCATTCCAACAGCTGCCGTGCTTTATTCAATTTTGTGTATTCGCCTTGCAACAGCACCTAAAACTAGCGCTGTACTGATCGCTTGCAATATGAAAAGCGCTGAGGTAGAACACATGGGCCCCAAACATGCAGGGTCGGCCTACGGCCCAAAGTCCAGAACCGTGAGCCTATCTGAGTATTATATTCTCAGCTAAACCCCCATAAAAAGGCTGAACCCCCATAATGCCCGTGCGTTATAGAGGGAGTATATTTCTCGGCAAGGTGAGCCTGTGATATAAAAGATTTGTATATTTCTTTATAGAGGGAGTATCTCTCTGTCAAAAAATATATTTATGTGTAACTAGTTACTCCTGTCTTTCTACTTCCTTTCGCTGATATGTGGGGCAACCGGCAACAGGGTCCACGTGCCATATGCACAAATTAGAGTGCACAACTTCACGGTAGACACACCCCGGTCGTAGCACCGCAGTAATTCCCAATGAGCCATCAAATCACAACCCCCCTTTCCAGCTTTAGCAGTAAGCTGGACGGACGAAGCGGTAATATTTCACTGGGCCTGAATCCCCTTCTCCCTCGTCTGCTTGTTCAGAGAAAACCCCCTCTCAGCGATTGCATAGGGTTTTCTCATGGAGAACCAGGTACGAATTCTTCATCCATCCCTGATAAACCCAAGTCCCTTGGTCGTAGGTAATCCTAGGATGGCAGCCGCCACCGTTGATGCATTTTTCTTCCTACTGAATCTAGTGTGTTTCATTTGCAGTGCCCAAAGTGCGAGTACCCTACAGGTTTCTGCGCCCTCGGTGAGACGCCACACTTGTTCCTTCTCATCCTAACACAGCATTTTGAAACATGCACAGTATGTTCCTAGAATCCTCTTTTCTATCCGGGAGGGTGGGGGTTTCTTGAACATGCTGTGTTCTCATATTATTTTTCCTGCAGTGTATTATTTGCTCTGCCAGAACACATGTACTCAAGATGCTTGGCCTTGCCATAACTGAATACACTACTTTAATGGTCACAATGAAAACAATCCATGGATATAAGTTCCGAGTTGGATTCATGAACCAAGAAGATCGCTGCTTTTTTTATGGCCGAACTTGGATAAACTTTCTCAAGTGTTATGGACTGAAAGTTGGCGCACGAATGTTGATGGAAATAGCAGAACCTAGTCTCATCTTCACTGCAATCTTCCACCCCGACGTTGTTCCAATAGTTCATCCATGTTAGTTTTGTATCTGGTTCTTGCTTGTTGCCTCGATTACTTCTTAATCCACCTATTCTGTCTAACTAATCACAATTTAACTTTAGAAGTAGCAACGAATCTCTCACAAAGATGCTACTTCTAACTAATATTTTCTTATAATTGGTGGCACGTGTAGGTTTTTTCAGAGTTAAGCAGTCTGCTCGTTTGTTACTCTGTAATAACTCGGGTGTTACTAATGGCACTGAAGTTGACTGGATCGACATCCACAAGTTCCTACACCTAATTGATCGTCTTGAGGTCCTTGTGGGGTGTTTCAATGGTGGAAGGCCACGTGAGATATGTGTGCCACTACTGCACTCGTTGAACAGGTCCAACTGTGTCGAGAAACTTATGGTACGAGCTGTTTTCTGTTATATATGTTGTTCATAAACTATTGCTTATACATAGTTTTACAGCTGTGATCTTCTTGAAATAGGAACTGCCGGGTTCTATTGTTCCTATACAGATGCCTGACCATGGTCGGGTCAGACTTGCGCTTGGTCACAACATGATGTATATGTCGACCTACTCAATTCCCCTTGGAGGTGAAAAGATACTTATTCATGGGTGGTCTCAAATAATGAAGGCCCGTCCATCTTGGAGAATAGGACATAAGATTATGTTCATGCTTTTCCATGGCTCTAAAGCAAATATCCTATTTATTGACCACGTTGCGAGATGAAGCCGCTTTCAGAAGGTTGTGGATGCGCGGGGTGGTGCCTGGGCCTTGTCCTGGGGCTTGGCGGCCTCACCCTTGGTTAACTGTAGGTAAAGTAGCACTGTTCGAGACATGCTTTGTACCGTTGAACCTGTATAAGTACTCATACTACTTTCAGCTTTGGTTGTTAAGTGCTCCTGCTGGTTTCAGTTAAGGTTGTTAAGTACTCCCACTGCTTTTACAATTTGTCGTGTTTCTTTAGTCCTGTCTTCATCCAGCCGCCAAAACCAAACCAGCGCCGGCGGGGCCGCTTGCTTCCGCCTCCCACGGCTGGCTGCGCCTCAGCGCACGCTGTCGTGGTTCTAAGTCTGACAGTAATGTAGGGGGGTTAGTGTGGAGAGGCAAGATCTTAGCTATGGAGAAGTTGTAAGCACACGAGGTTTACGAGTTCAGGCCCTTCTCGGAGGAAGTAATAGCCCTACGTCTCGGAGCCCGAAGGCGGTCGACTGGATTATGCGTGTATGGTTTACAGGGGTGCGAACCCTTTACACTGAGGAGGGGGTGGCTTATATAGAGTTCGCTGGACCCCTCCGGCCCTCAGTTATGTAGGGTTTTAAATACATTAAGGTCGGGCGTTACTGATAACGCCCCTAATAAAGTGCTATGATGACCATAAAGGCTACTTAATAACCAACCGTTAGCATGCGGAGTGCCTTTAGGTCTCCTGGCCGTCGAGTGGTTTGGTCTTGGTCGAGTGATCGCTTCTTGGTCGAGTGTCTTCGAGTCTGTCGAGTGGAACACTTCCAAGTCGATTGAAAGGTGATTCCTTCTAGAGATGTCCTTGGGTAGGGCAGTTTGGACAGGTCCATGACCCTACCCTAGGTACATAGCTTCTTCATTAGCCCCCGAATGGATCGAGGTTTGAGTGGGGAAGGAGTTGATAATTTTCCCAACTCGTTTTTCATGCTATGAGCATATCTGGTTTCGGATCAATGAATCCTGAGTGATGACAGCAACTTCCTTTTCAGTCGCCTTGATCCATTCTTAGCTTTTTGTCGAGTGGTTTCTTTACTTGAAAGGCTCCGAGTGACGGTGCGGAGGAGATCTGCGGTCTGGCAAGTTGTTCTGCTGCCCGCAGATTTCACGAGATCCGAATTTTGGGAAGCGCGCGGGACGGGGGAGGCCGCAGTAATCGGATGGGATAGAGCGGAGCCGCCTCGATCCCCGCGCCACCTTTTTCGCCACGTATCACGCGCGCGATCGTTACGGGATTTGACAGGGCCGCCCGGGCCTACCAGTCAGCCACTCGGAAGCGGCCTCATATAAGGCGTCGGACCGGGGACTCTTGGAACTGTGCGTCCTCATTATCTCTTCTCCTCTTCACGCTCCCTCGCCGCGCTCGCTCTCGCCCCAGCGCCACCGCTCCATATGCATTTCACCAGTGACGATGGGGAATGAGAAGACGGCGGCTCTAGAGCAAGTGAAGAAGGCGACGGCGAGGTCGAAGGGGAAGGCGACTAGTCAGGGCGGATCCTCCTCGCGAACTGACCTGCCGAAGGGCTGGATCCAGGGCGACTGGATCCGCTCAACGATCACCCAAGAAGACCTCGACGACCTAGCTGAAGGAGGGCTGATCCCCTATGAATCGGCGTGGCTTCCGGGGAAGGAATCCGAGCCGCAACCTCGGGAGCGTGAGCGCGTTCTCCTTGCCACCCACGTCGACCGTGGATTCTCCTTGCCTCCTCACCCTTTCTTTCGAGGATTTCTAAACTTCTTTGGGGCACAACTCCACCACTTCACTCCCAACACAATCGTTTATCTCGCCGCTTTTGTTTCTTTGTGTGAGAATTTCCTGGGTTGTCAGCCTCACTGGGGCCTTTTCAAGCACATTTTCACTTGTCGCTCTCAGACGGTGAAAAAAGCTAATCCGAGTGACAAGAGGACTCAAGTGATTCAGATGTGTGGGGGTCTTGGTGTCCAGATGAGAGGGAAAAGCTCCTTTCCGTCCATGATTCTTCCCGACTCAGTTCGCGGATGGCAGTCGACCTGGTTTTACTTCAAAGACCAGTAGACGCCAGGGCAGTCGACTGGCCTCCCTCCTTTCACCATGGACCGAGTGAGAAAACCCTCCCCTTTGAAGGTGCTCCCGGAGAAGAAGGCGCAGGTGAGGGTACTGGTAGAGCGAGTGGTCTAGCTTATCCGTGACAGGGTCACTGGTATGGATCTCTTGGAGGTCTTCCTTCAGCGGCGCATCCAGCCTCTTCAAGCCCGAGACCATCCGATGTGGATGTATTCGGGTCTTGAAGATTCCACTCGGATTCACCCGGAGGAGGTCGATGACGACACACTGGAGAAGTGGCTGTCGGGCATGAACGGAAACAAGGACAACCCCAGGGGAGCCAGGAGAGTTCCTCCACTCGACCAGTCTCATGTACCAGATAAGGTCCGATTCTGAGTTTTTGTTTGTAATCTGAATTCACTCGCGCAGCTGCCTATGCTGAGTCGACTGACTTTGTTCTTCCTGCTTTCTTTCAGGCCATTATTGAAATGTATTCAATGCCCAACGAAGAGCAAGAGCAGGACCCGGAAGGAGAAGCGAGCGGCGGCGACAGTGGCGAATGGGAGTCTGACGGTAGAGGAGACGAAGAAAGCGATGATCCAAGTGATGAAGAAGAAGTCGAGTCGCCTCCTCACAGGGAGAGGCGGTCCAAACTTGACCAAGAACGACCGAGCGCTCGTGAAAAGGCGATTGCTCAAGCTGGTCAGTCTTCGAAGCGTCCTCAAACCTCTTCGCCATCTTTGACTGAAAAAGCGTCAAAGCATCCCAAAGTCGCAGTGCCGAAGCTTCGGAAGGCGTTGCCGAAGATTAAGATTGACATCCCCATAGCTTCCGCGTGAGTGTCTCCCTTCATATTTACTTGACACTCTGTGCTGTTTATTTTTCTCGTTTTAACCGGGTGAACTTTGGAACTGTCAGCGCTGCTACTTCCGGGACCTCAGCTTACAGGGACAATGATGAGGTGATGGAGGATGTGGTCACTTCTAATCTGGGTATGATTTCTGCCATACTGTCTTTATTTTGGTCGATTCAACTGCAATGTGTACCATTGGGTGATGTGATTTTGTCGACTGAACTTTGAACAGCCCCTAACATTATTGACCTCCCTGATGACGATGATGAAGAGCCCGAGAGGCCTTTGGCGAGGAGAAATAGGCAAGCTCCTGCGAGCGAGGTGCCACAATCGACGCCGAGGGCGGAGCCAGTCGTTCAGGACGTTGGCGATGCCAATCAGGGTTCTGTTACCTTCGCTGTGCCATTGTCAAGTGCCTTGCCTTCCTTGTCGACTGCTCAGGCCCCTGTCGACCCGCCTTCAGTTTTTGCAACCCATCATGTCCCAGAGGACGAGGTGAATGCTGCCAGGGAAGCCATACGCCAGGCGGGCATTATGATGGAGAAGATGAAGACGGTGCGGGACACCAGCCAAGCTGCCTACGATGCCAGCTCGGCTCTCCAGAGCAACGTCCAGGTTAGTTGGTCGCCGCTTGTTCTGTTAGGATATGCTATCCGAAGACTCTTTCCGAAAATCTTTGCACCTGTTCACCCACTGGGTGCGTCGATTGAATTTTTGAACTAGTGGGGGCACGCCGAGTGCACTCACTGGGTGTAGTCCCTGAGACTACGGTGGAATGCTGGCTGTCGACTGTAGTCTTTGCATTTTGTCGAGTGAAAACTGAACTGGTAGTTTGTCTCTTCCACTCGATCTAATCGAGTGGGATCAGAACCGGTGGGGGCACGCATAGTGCACCCACTGGGTGTAGTCCCCGAGACTGCGGTCGACTGCTGGCAGTCGATTGTGGTCTGAGTTCTACTTTCTCTTCCCCCTTTTTTTACTCCCTGCACTCGACTCCGGCGGGCCGGTCGAGTGGGATCAGAACCGGTGGGGGCACGCGAAGTGCACCCACTGGGTGTAGTCCCCGAGACTATGGTGGACTGCGGGCAGTCGACCATAGTCTTAGTACTTATTGTCTTTGTCGTTTTTCGCTGTAAAATAACTTCTCCCTTTGATTTCAGAAATCTTGTGATCTTGGAGCTCGCTTTTCTGATTTGGAGAAACAGCAGATTCAATTGAACCTTGACTTGGAGCTGGCCAAGACAGAGCTGCAAAAGGTCAAGGACGTCGCCACTGGTAAGACGAGTTTGTCCACTGGTCTGTCTGAGGCTTGAGTACCCTTCCACTCTTTCTGAATCAAGCATCGTTTCTTTGTAGAAAAACTGAGAGAAGCTCTGGCGAAGAAGGATCAGGATTTGGCTGCTGCTCAGAAGGAAGCTGACGACAGAACCGCCCTGGCTGAACAGAAGCTGGCTTCGGTCGGCCAGTTGGAAGAAGAGAATACCAAGCTAAAATCTGCTCTGAACGAAGCCAACAAGGAGTGCTCGTGCTGGAAGAAGGAGAACCTCAACCTGGGCGAGAAGATGGAAGGCATCGCTCGCAGGAGGGACGATCTGGAGAGCTACCCGAGGAGCCTTGCCAAGAAGCGGTTCATCAAGCTTGAAGGTGCACATTTTGTTCCGACTGATTTTTTTGTGTCTACTCAGCGTATGAAAATTGACTTATTCATGGATCGTGAGTGCAGAGTTTTGCCAGAACTTTGAGGAGGAGACTGGGCGGATCGAACCAGGTTTGGATCCAATCAATTCTCCCGTGAAAGATGAAACTGCCATGAATCTGCTCCGACTGGAATCCCGCATCGACGGTGCCGTGGACTACTTGGCTCGACTGAAGGTCGCCATGTCACGGATCGACCCAGCACTTTGGCCAGAGGCCACGCCCCAAAATGATCTTGAGTCCCTGATGACTCGACTTAACGAAATCCCTGACCGAGTGCAGGAGTGGAAGAAGTCTTCTGCCTGGCGTGGCGCTGATGTGGCTCTGTCTTTGGTTCACGTCCATTGCAAGGAGGTGCGACAAGATAAGTTGGCAGCAATCAAGGTCGCCAACACCCAAAAGCATGACTTCCGATCTTTTATGGAGACCTTCATTGCCGCAGTCACTCGGATCGCCGACGGCTCGACTTAGACGAGTTCGTCGAGCCTGCTAGTCCTCCTCCCGCGGAGTGAACAAACTTTTATGCCTCACCTTAAATTTGCCTCGGAACGCCGAGTGGTCTTTGTAACCGTTAAACTCTTTCGGGCTGAATGCCTGAGCACTTCGACCCGTGGTCCAGAAACTTTCGGATTTTATCAGAACTTGGTTTATCATTGAATATCTTCATGAATCCCCTGCTGAGTGAACCCGTTCTTTATTCGAGACAACTTTTGTATTTGTAGCGCAGCTCCGAAGGAGAAGGAAGCAGTCGACCCGTGCCTTGTTGTCCTTGCGGGTCGGTGATGGAGTGCGCATTGTATTTGTGACGAAGATCCTCAAGAGATGGTGGCAGTCGACCCGCACCTTGTTCCTGCAGAGCGGGACGAAGCGCACATTGTATTTGTGGCAAAGCTCCCCAGGAGAAGGTGGCAGTCGACCCGCACCTCGTTACTTGTTACTGCAGAGCGGGATGAAGCGCACATTGTATTTGTGGCGAAGCTCCCCAGGAGAAGGTGGCAGTTGACCTGCACCTCGTTACTGCAGGGCGGGATGGAGCGCACATTATATTTGTGGCGAAGCTCCCCAGGAGAAGGTGGCAGTCGACCTGTACCTCGTCGTCCTTGGGGATTGAGATGTGTTTCGTACTTAGGCGAGCACTGGGCTACAGCTAAGCCCCCGAGTGGGAGGTTTGCTCACCACTCGGTAGGATTTTCAAATACTTAGGCGAGTACTGGATTGCAGCTAAGTCTCTGAGTGAGAAAACTTAGGTGAGCACTGGACTGCAGCTAAGCCCCCGAGTGGGAGGATTGCTCTCCACTCGGTAGGATTTTTTTTTTCAAACTTAGGCGAGTACTGGACTGTAGCTAAGCCCCCGAGTGGGAGGATTGCTCTCCACTCGGTAGGATTTTTTCAAACTTAGGCGAGCGCCGGACTGCAGCTAAGTCTCCGAGTGAGAAAACTTAGGCGAGTACTGGGCTGCAGCTAAGCCCTCGAGTGGGAGGATTGCTCTCCACTCGACAAGATTTTTT